>NC_092788.1:21941842-22100911 GCF_047496795.1 Chiloscyllium punctatum | reverse complement strand
TCTCTGTCGCCTCTCTCTCTGACCCCCCCTCTCTCTGTCCACTCTGTCTCTGTCCCCCCCCCTCTCTGTCCACTCTCTCTGTCGGCCTCGCTCTGTCCCTCTCTCTCTGTCCCCTCTATCTCTACCCCGCTCTCTGCCCCCCTCTCTGTCGCCCTCTTTCTGGTCCGTCTCTCTCTTCCCCCCTCTCTGACCCCCCTCTCTCTCTCGGTCCCCCACTCTCTCCATCTCCCCACTCTTTTCCCCCCAATCTCTGTGCCCCTCTCTCTGTCGCCCTCTCTCTGCCCCCTCTCCCTTCAAACAGCCCTTCTCTGACACCCCCGTTCCCCTTCTCTTTCCCCCCTCTCTGTCCCCCCCTCTCTGTCCCCGCCTCTCTGTCTCCCCCTCTCTGTCCCCCATCCTCTGCCCCCCTCTCTGTACCCCCCTCTCTGTCCCCCTCTATCTCCCCCACTTGCTTTGCCCCTCTCGCTGTCCCCCTCTCTCTGACCCCCTCTACCTCCCCCTCTATCTATCCCCCTCCCTGTCCCCGTCTATCTCCCCCACTCTCTGCACCACTCTCTCTGTACCATTCGCTCTGACCCCCTCTATCTCTCTCACACTCTGTGCCACTCTCTCTGTCCCCCTCCCTTTGACCACATCTATCTCCCCCTCTCTCTCTCTCTTCCCCCTATCTCCGTCCCCCTCTCTCTCCCACCAGCCTCTCTCGGACACCCTCTTTCTCCCAACGGCCTCTCTCTCTCTCTCTCTATGACCCCTGCCCCTCTATCTGTCCAACTCTCTCTGACCCCCTCTACCTCCCCCTCTTTTTGTCCCCCTCTATCTCCCCCACTCTCTGTACCCCCCTCTCTCTACCCCTCCCTCTGACCCCCTCTACTTGCCCCTCTTTTTGTCCCCCTCTTTTTGTCCCCGTCTATCTCCCCACTCTCAGTATCCCCCTCTCTGACCCCCTCACTCTCACTGTCCCCCACTCTCTCCATCTCCCCACTCTTTTCCCGCTCTCTCTGTGCCCCTCTCTCGGTCCCCCTGTCTCTGACCCCCCATCTCCCCCCTCTCTGTGCCCCCTCTCTGTCACCCTCTCTCTGCCCCCTCTCCCTTCCACCCGCCTCTCTCTGTCCCCCTCTCTCTGACCCCCTCTATCTATCCCCCCTCTCTCTGTCCCACCCTCTGTCCCCCCTCTCTGTCCCCCCTCTCTGTACCCCCCTCTCTGTCCCCCGCTATCTCCCCCGCTCTCTGTACCACTCTCTCTGTACCATTCGCTCTGACCCCCTCTATCTCTCTCACTCTCTGTGCACCTCTCTCTCACCCCCTCCCTTTGATCACATCTGTCTCCCCCTCTCTCTGTCCCCCTCTCTCTGTCCCCCTCTCTCTGTCCCACTCTCTCTGTCCCCCTCTCTCTCCCACGTGCCTCTCTATCCCCCTCTTTGTCCCCCTCTCTCTCTGTCCCCCTCTCTCTCAGTCCGGCCTCTCTGTTCCCCCTATCTCTGTCCCCCTCTCTCTCCCACCCGCCTCCCTCAGACCCCCTCTCTCTCCCACCACAGCTCTCTCTGTCCCTCTCTCTCTGTCCCTCCCTCTCTCTGTCCACTCTGTCAATGTCCCCCCCCTCTCTCTATCCACTCTCTCTGTCGGCCTCTCTCTGTCCCCCTCTCTCTGTCCCCTCTATCTCTACCCCGCACTCTGCCCACCTCTCTGTCGCCCTGTCTCTGCTCCGTCTCTCTCTGCCCCCCTGTCTGACCCCCTCTCTCTCTCTGTCCCTCACTCTCTCCATCTCCCCACTCTTTGTCCCCCACTCTCTGTCCCCCTCTCTCTGCCCCCCCTCACTTCCACCCGCCTCTCTCTGTCCCCCCCTCTCTCTCTCCCCCCCGTGTCCCCCCCTCTGTCCCCACCTCTGTCCCCCCTCTGTCCCCCCTCTCTCTCTGTCCCCCTCAATCTCCCCCTCCCTCTGACCCCCTCTACCTCCCCCTCTTTTTGTCCCCCTCTATCTCCCCCACTCTCAGTACCCCACTATCTGTCCCCCTCCCTCTGACCATCTCTACCTCCCCCTCTTTTCCCCCGTCTTTTTGTCCCCCTCTATCTCCCCGACTCTCAGTACCCCCCTCTCTGTCCCACTCTCTGAACCCCTCTCCGTGCCCCACTCTACGTGCCCCCCCTCTCCGTGCCCCCCTCTCTGTCCCCTTCTCTCTGTCCCCGTCTGTCTGTTCCCCTCTCTCTCAGTCCAGCTCTCTCTGTTCCCCCTATCTCTGTCGCCCTCTCTCTCCCACCCGCCTCTCTCAGACCCCGTCTCTCACCCACCGCATCTCTCTCTGTCCCCCTTTCTCTGTCCCCCTCCCTCTGTCACCCCCTCTCTCTGTCCCCCCTCTCTCTGTCCCCCTCCCTCTGTCGGCCTATCTCTGTCCACCCTCTCTCTGTCCCCTCTATCTGTCCCCCCTCTCTCTGTCCCCCTCCCTCTGTCGGCCTCTCTCTGTCCACCCTCTCTCTGTCCCCCCTCTCTCTGTCCCCCCTCTCTGTCCCCTCTATCTCTACCCCGCTCTCTGCCCTCCTCTCTGTCTCCCTCTCTCTGCTCCGTCTCTCTCTGCACCCCTTTCTGACCCATTCTCTCTCTCTGTCCCCCACTCTTTCCATCTCCCCACTCTTTGTCCCCACTCTCTGTGCCCCTCTCTCTGTCGCCCTCTCTCACTACCTCCCTCTCCCTTCCACCCACCTCTCTCCGTCCCCCCCTCTGTCCCCCCTCTGCCCCCCCCGTTTCTCTCTGTCCCCCTCTATCTCCCCCACTCTCTGTGCCACACTCTCTGTCTCCCTCTCTCTGACCCCCTCTACCTCCCCCTCTTTTTGTCCTCCCTCTCTGTCCCCCTCTATCTCTCCCACTCTCTGTGCCGCTCTCTCTGTCCCCCTCCCTTTGACCACCTCTATCTCCCCCTCTCTCTGTCTCCCTCTCTCTGTCCCCCTCTCTCTCCCACCGCCTCTCTCTCTGTCCCTCTCTCTCTGTCCCCTCTCTCTCTGACCCCCTCTCTCTCTGTCCCCCCCCTCTCTCTCTGTCCCCTCTCTCTCTGACCCCCTATCTCTCCCACTCTCTGTGCCCCTGTATCTGTCCACTTCTCTCTGACCCCCTCTACCTACCCCTCTTCTGTCCCCCTCTATCGCCCCAACTCAGTAACCCCCTCTCTGTCCCTCTCTCTGTGCCCCACTCTCTATGCCCCTCTCTCTGTGCACCTCTCTCTGTCCACCTCTCTCTGTCCCACACTCTCTGTCCCCCTCTCTCTGTCCCCCTCTCCTCTGTCACCCTCTCTTGCTGTCCCCCTCTATATCACCCTCTCTCTGTCCCCCTCTCTCTGACCCCCTCTATCTCCTCCACGCTCTGTTGCCCACTCTCTATCGCTCTCTCTCTGTCCACCCGCTCTCTGTCCCACCCCACTCTCTGTTCCCACCATCTCTCTGTCCCGCCCTCCTCTCTGACCCCCCCTATCTATGTTCCCCCGTCTCTCTGTCCCCCCCTCTCTGTCCCCCCTCTCTGTCCCCTCCCTCTGTCCCCCCGTCCCCACCTCTGACCCCCCTCTTTCTGTCCCCCTCTATCTCTCCCACTCTCTGTGCCATTCTCTCTGTCCTCCTCTCTCTGACCCACTCTACCTCCCCCTCTCTCTTTCCCCCTCTATCTCCCCCACTCTCTGTACCACTCTCTCTGTACCATTCGCTCTGACCCCCTCTATCTCTCTCAGTCTCTGTGCCGCTCTCGCTGTTCGCCTCCCTTTGACCACCTCTCTGTCTGCCTCTCTCTGTCCCCCTCTCTCTCAGTCCGGCTCTATCTGATCCCCCTCTCTTCGGGACCCCCTCTCTCAACCACCCGCCTCTCTATCTCTCTGTTCTCCTCTCTCTGTCCCCCCCTCTCTATGCCCCCTATCTCTACCCGCACTCTCTGTCACCCTCTCTCTGTCCCCTCTATCTCTCCCCCGCTCTCTGAAACCCCTCTCTGTCGCCCTGTCTCTGCTCCGTCTCTCTCTGCCCCTCTCTCTGACCCCCTCTCTCTCCCCCAATCTGTACCCCTCTCTCTGTCCCCCACTCCATGTCCCCCTCTATATCCCCCTCTCTCTGTCCCCCTCTCTCTGAGCCCTGCTATCTCCCCCACTCTCTGCCCCCCTCCCTTCCACCCGCCTCTCTATCTCTCCCCCTCTCTCTCTGTCCCCCGTCTCCCCTCTGTCTCTGTTCCCCTCTCTCTCTGTCCCCCTCTGTCTCTGTCCCCCTCTCTATCTCTCCTCCTCTATCTGTCACCCTCTCTCTGACTCCCTAAATTTTCCCCACTCTGTCGACCTCTCTCTGTTCCCCCAGTCTCTTTTTCTCTCTCTGCCCCCCCTCTCTCAATACACATCACTCTGTCCCCCTCTGTATGCCCCCATCTCTCTCCGCCCCTCTCTCTCTGCCCCGCTCTCTCTGCCCCACTCTCTCTCTCTGTCCCCCACCCTTCTGTACCCACCTCTCTCATTCACCCCCCTGTCTCTGTACCTACCTCTCTCTGTTCACCCCCTCTTTGTCCCCCCTCTCTCTGTCCCCCTCTCTCTGTCCCCCCACTCTCTGTCCCCTCCTCTCTCTGTAACCCCCTCTCTCTCTGTCCCCCCTCTCTCTGTCCCCCTCTCACTCTGTCCCCCTCTGTCTCTGTTCCCCTCTCTCTCTGTGTCCCCCTCTGTCTCTGTCCCCCTCTCTATCTGTCCTCCTCTATCTGTCACCCTCTCTCTGACTCCCTCTCTTTTCCCCACTCTGTAGCCCTCTCTCTGTTCCCCCAGTCTCTTTTTCTCTCTCTGCCCCCTCTCTCTCAATACCCATCACTCTGTCCCCCTCTGTCTGCCCCATCTCTCTCCGCCCCTCTCTCTCTGCCCCGCTCTTTCTGCCCCACTCTCTCTCTCTGTCCCCCACCCCTCTGTACCCCACCTCTCTCTTTCACCCCCTGTCTCTGTACCCCCCCCCCCCCCCCCCCCCCTCTCTCTGTTCACCCCTCTCTGTCCCCCCCTCTCTCTGTCCCCCCTCTCTCTGTCCCCTCCTCTCTCTGTCCCCCCCCCTCTCTCTCTGTCCCCCCTCTCTCTGTCCCCCTCTCTCTCTGTCCCCTCTGTCTCTGTTCCCCTCTCTCTCTGTCCCCCTCTGTCTCTGTCCCCCTCTCTATCTGTCCTCCTCTATTTGTCACCCTCTCTCTGACTCCCTCTCTTTTCCCCACTCTGTAGCCCTCTCTCTGTTCCCCCAGTCTCTTTTTCTCTCTCTGCCCCCTCTCTCTCAATACCCATCACTCTGTCCCCCTCTGTCTGCCCCACATCTCTCTCTGCCCCTCTCCTCTCTACCCCGCTCTATCTGCCCCACTCTCTCTCTCTCCTCTCCCCCCCCACCTCTGTACCCACTTCTCTCTTTCACCCCCTCTCTCTGTACCCACCTCTCTCTGTTCACCCCCCTCTTTGGCCCCCCTCTCTCTGTCCCCCTCTCTCTGTCCTCTCCTCTCTCTGTCCCCCCCTCTCTCTCTGTCCCCCCTCTCTCTGTCCCCCTCTCTCTCTGTCCCCCTCTGTCCTCTGTTCCCTCTCTCTCTGTCCCCCTCTGTCTCTGTCCCCCTCTCTATCTGTCCTCCTCTATCTGTCACCCTCTCTCTGACTCCCTCTCTTTTCCCCACTCTGTAGCCCTCTCTCTGTTCCCCCAGTCTCTTTTTCTCTCTCTGCCCCCTCTCTCTCAATACCCATCACTCTGTCCCCCTCTGCCTGCCCCACATCTCTCTCTGCCCATCTCTCTCTGCCCCGCTCTATCTGCCCCACTCTCTCTCTGTCCCCCCCACCTCTGTACCCACTTCTCTCTTTCACCCCCTCTCTCTGTACCCACCTCTCTCTGTTCACCCCCTCTTTGTCCCCCCCCTCTCTCTGTCTCCCTCTCTCTGTCCCCTCCTCTCTCTGTCCCCCCCTCTCTCTCTGTCCCCCCCTCTCTCTGTCCCCCTCTCTCTCTGTCCCCCTCTGTCTCTGTTCCCCTCTCTCTCTGTCCCCCTCTGTCTCGGTCCCCCTCTCTCTCTGTCCTCCTCTATCTGTCACACTCTCTCTGACTCCCTCTCTTTTCCCACTCTGTAGCCCTCTCTCTGTTCCCCCAGTCTCTTTTTCTCTCTCTGCCCCCCTGTCTCAATACCCATCACTCTGTCCCCCTCTGTCTGCCCCATCTCTCTGCCCCTCTGCCCCTCCTCGCCCCTCTCTCTGTCCCCCCCGTACCCACCTCTCTCTTTCACCCCCTCTCTCTGTACCCACCCCTCTCTGTTCACCCCCTATTTGTCCCCCCTCTCTCTGAACCCCCTCTCTCTGTCCCCCCCTCTCTCTCTTGCCCCTCTCTCTCTCTGTCCCGTGTCTCTCTGTCCCCCTCTCTTTCTCTCTGTCACCCCATCTCTCTCTCTCTGCCCCTCTCACTCTGTCCCCCTCCGTCTGCCCCATCTCCCTCTGCCTCTCTCTCTCTCTCTGTCCCGCTCTCTCTCTGTCCCGCGCTCTCTCTCTCTGTGCCCCATTCTCTCTGTCCCCCCTCTCCCTTTGCCCCCCTCTCTGTACCTCCCCATGTACCCCCCCCTCTGCCCTCATTCTCTGCCTTCCCTTCTCTGTCCCCCCTTCTCTGTCCCCTCCTCTGTTCCCCCGACACCCCTCCTGTTCCCCCCATCCCCCCTCTCTCTGTCCCACCTCTCTCTCTGTCCCCCCTATCTCAGTCTCCCTCTCTCTGTCGCCCCCTCTCTGTCCCCCCCCTCTGTACCCCCCTCTCTGTCCCCCTATCTCTCTGCCCCCCCTCTCTCTGTCCCCCGTCTCTCTGCCCCCTCTCTCTCTGTCCCCCCTCCCTCTGTCCCCCCCTCTCTCTCTCCCCCTCTCTCTCTGTCCCCCTCTCTCTCTGCCCCCCTCTCTCTCTCTGGCCCCCTCTCTCTCTGTCCCCTCTCTCTCTCTGTCCCCCTCTCTCTGCCCCTTTCTCTCTGTCCCCCCTCTATCTCCCCCACTCTCTGTAACCCCTCTCTCTACCCCTCCTTCTGTCCCCCCTCTATCTCCCCCACTCTATTTACCCCCCTCTCTCTTCCCCTCCCTCTGACCCCGCTCTATCTCCCCTCTTTTTGTCCCCCTCTATCTCTTCCACTCTCAGTAGCCCCCACTCTGTCACACTCTCTGTCCCTCTCTCTGCCCTCTCTCTCTGTCCCGCGCTCTCTGTCCCCCCCCTCTCTGTCCCCCTCTCTCTGTCACTCCCTCTCTCCGTCCCCCTCTCTCTCTGTCCTCCCCTCTCTCTGTCCCCCTCTCTCTCTGTCACTCCCTCTCTCTGTCCCTCCTCTCTCTGTCCCCCCTCTCTCTGTCCCCTCTCTCTGCCCCGCTCTCTCTGTACCCCCCTCTCTCTGTCCCCTCTCTCTCTGTCACTCCCTCTCTCTGTCCCCCCACCTCTCTCTTCCCCCCTCTCTTTCCCCTCTCTCTCTGCCCCATCTCTATCTGCCCCCCTCTCTCTGTCCCCCCCTCTCTCTGTCCCCCTCTCTCTCTGTCCCCCCCTCTCTCTGTCCCCTCTCTCTGTCCCGCGCTCTCTGGCCCCCCTCTCTCTGTCCCCCTCTCTCTCTGTCACTCCCTCTCTCTGTCCCCCCACCTCTCTCTTCCCCCCTCTCTTTCCCCTCTCTCTCTGCCCCTCTCTCTCTCTGTCCCACGCTCTCTCTGTCCCGCTCTCTCTCTCTCTGTCCCCCCCTTCTCGGTCCCCCGCTTCTCTGTCCCCCCCTTCTCTGTACCCCACCCTCCCAACCCTCTGTCCCCCCCTCTGTCCCTCCCCGTCTCCCCTCTCTCTCTCCCCCCCTCTCTCCTTGTCCTCCTCTCTCTCTCTGTGCCCCTCTCTCTCTGTCCCCCCTCTCTCTGTCCCCCTCTCTATCTGTCCTCCTCTATTTGTCACCCTCTCTCTGACTCCCTCTCTTTTCCCCACTCTGTAGCCCTCTCTCTGTTCCCCCAGTCTCTTTTTCTCTCTCTGCCCCCTCTCTCTCAATACCCATCACTCTGTCCCCCTCTGTCTGCCCCACATCTCTCTCTGCCCCTCTCTCTCTACCCCGCTCTATCTGCCCCACTCTCTCTCTCTCTCTCCCCCCCCCCACCTCTGTACCCACTTCTCTCTTTCACCCCCTCTCTCTGTACCCACCTCTCTCTGTTCACCCCCTCTTTGGCCCCCCTCTCTCTGTCCCCCTCTCTCTGTCCTCTCCTCTCTCTGTCCCCCCCTCTCTCTCTGTCCCCCCTCTCTCTGTCCCCCTCTCTCTCTGTCCCCCTCTGTCTCTGTTCCCCTCTCTCTCTGTCCCCCTCTGTCTCTGTCCCCCTCTCTATCTGTCCTCCTCTATCTGTCACCCTCTCTCTGACTCCCTCTCTTTTCCCCACTCTGTAGCCCTCTCTCTGTTCCCCCAGTCTCTTTTTCTCTCTCTGCCCCCTCTCTCTCATACCCATCACTCTGTCCCCCTCTGCCTGCCCCACATCTCTCTCTGCCCATCTCTCTCTGCCCCGCTCTATCTGCCCCACTCTCTCTCTGTCCCCCCCACCTCTGTACCCACTTCTCTCTTTCACCCCCTCTCTCTGTACCCACCTCTCTCTGTTCACCCCCTCTTTGTCCCCCCCCTCTCTCTGTCTCCCCTCTCTCTGTCCCCTCCTCTCTCTGTCCCCCCTCTCTCTCTGTCCCCCCCTCTCTCTGTCCCCCTCTCTCTCTGTCCCCCCTCTGTCTCTGTTCCCTCTCTCTCTCTGTCCCCCTCTGTCTCGGTCCCCCCTCTCTCTCTGTCCTCCCTCTATCTGTCACACTCTCTCTGACTCCCTCTCTTTTCCCCACTCTGTAGCCCTCTCTCTGTTCCCCCAGTCTCTTTTTCTCTCTCTGCCCCCCTGTCTCAATACCCATCACTCTGTCCCCCTCTGTCTGCCCCATCTCTCTCTGCCCCCTCCCTCTGCCCCTCTCTCTGTCCCCCCCGTACCCACCTCTCTCTTTCACCCCCTCTCTCTGTACCCACCCCTCTCTGTTCACCCCCTATTTGTCCCCCCTCTCTCTGAACCCCCTCTCTCTGTCCCCCCCTCTCTCTCTTGCCCCTCTCTCTCTCTGTCCCGTGTCTCTCTGTCCCCCTCTCTTTCTCTCTGTCTCCCCCCATCTCTCTCTCTCTGCCCCTCTCACTCTGTCCCCCTCCGTCTGCCCCATCTCTCTCTGCCTCTCTCTCTCTCTCTGTCCCGCTCTCTCTCTGTCCCGCGCTCTCTCTCTCTGTGCCCCATTCTCTCTGTCCCGCCTCTCCCTTTGCCCCCCTCTCTGTACCTCCCCATGTACCCCCCCTCTGCCCTCATTCTCTGCCTCCCCTTCTCTGTCCCCCCTTCTCTGTCCCCTCCTCTGTTCCCCCGACACCCCTCCTGTTCCCCCCATCCCCCCTCTCTCTGTCCCACCTCTCTCTCTGTCCCCCCTATCTCAGTCTCCCTCTCTCTGTCGCCCCCTCTCTGTCCCCCCTCTCTGTACCCCCCTCTCTGTCCCCCTATCTCTCTGTCCCCCCTCTCTCTGTCCCCCCCTCTCTCTCTCCCCCTCTCTCTCTGTCCCCCTCTCTCTCTGCCCCCCTCTCTCTCTCTGTCCCCCTCTCTCTCTGTCCCCTCTCTCTCTCTGTCCCCCTCTCTCTGCCCCTTTCTCTCTGTCCCCCTCTATCTCCCCCACTCTCTGTAACCCCCTCTCTCTACCCCCTCCCTCTGTCCCCCCTCTATCTCCCCCACTCTATTTACCCCCCTCTCTCTTCCCCTCCCTCTGACCCCCTCTATCTCCCCTCTTTTTGTCCCCCTCTATCTCTTCCACTCTCAGTAGCCCCCACTCTGTCACACTCTCTGTCCCTCTCTCTGCCCTCTCTCTCTGTCCCGCGCTCTCTGTCCCCCCCCTCTCTGTCCCCCTCTCTCTGTCACTCCCTCTCTCCGTCCCCCTCTCTCTCTGTCCTCCCCTCTCTCTGTCCCCCTCTCTCTCTGTCACTCCCTCTCTCTGTCCCTCCTCTCTCTGTCCCCCCTCTCTCTGTCCCCTCTCTCTGCCCCGCTCTCTCTGTACCCCCCTCTCTCTGTCCCCTCTCTCTCTGTCACTCCCTCTCTCTGTCCCCCCACCTCTCTCTTCCCCCCTCTCTTTCCCCTCTCTCTCTGGCCCATCTCTATCTGCCCCCCTCTCTCTGTCCCCCCCTCTCTCTGTCCCCCTCTCTCTCTGTCCCCCCCTCTCTCTGTCCCCTCTCTCTGTCCCGCGCTCTCTGGCCCCCCTCTCTCTGTCCCCCTCTCTCTCTGTCACTCCCTCTCTCTGTCCCCCCACCTCTCTCTTCCCCCCTCTCTTTCCCCTCTCTCTCTGCCCCTCTCTCTCTCTGTCCCACGCTCTCTCTGTCCCGCTCTCTCTCTCTCTGTCCCCCCCTTCTCGGTCCGCCGCTTCTCTGTCCCCCCTTCTCTGTACCCCCACCCTCCCAACCCTCTGTCCCCCCCTCTGTCCCTCCCCGTCTCCCCTCTCTCTCTCCCCCCCTCTCTCCTTGTCCTCCTCTCTCTCTCTGTGCCCCTCTCTCTCTGTCCCCCCCCTCTCTGTCCCCCCTTCTCTGCCCCCCTTCTCTGTCTCCCCTTCCCTGTCCCCCCTTTGTACCCCACTCTGTACCCCTCTCTGTCTACCACGGCCCCTCCAACCCCCCTCCTGTCTCCCCCTCTGTCGCCCGTCTCTCTCTGTCGCCCCCCTCTCTCCCACGCCCCTCTCTCTGTCGCCCCCCTCTCTGTCCCCCTCTCTCTGCCCCCACACTCTCTCCCACCCGCCTCTCTCTGTACCCCCTCACTGCGCCCCCTCCCCGTGTCCCCCTCTCGCTGTCCCCCTCTCACTGGCCCCACCTCTGTTCCTCCTCTCTCTGACCCCCCTCTCTCTGACTCCCTCTATCTCCTCTACACTCTGCCCCGTCTCTCTCTCTCTCTGTCCCCCCTCTCTCTGTGTCCCCCTCTCTCTCTGTCCCCCTCTCTCTGTCCCCCTCTCTCTCTGCCCCCCCTCTCTCTGTCCCCCTCTCTCTCTGTCCCCTCTCTCTCTCTCTCCCCCTCTCTCTGCCCCACTCTCTCTGTCCCCCTCTATCTCCCCAACTCTCTATACCCCCTCTCTCTACCCCTCCCTCTGACTCCCTCTATCTCCCCTCTTTTTGTCCCCCTCTATCTCTTCCACTCTCAGTACCCCACTCTCTGTCCCCCTCCCTCTGACCCCCTCTACCTCCACCTCTTTTTGTCCCCCTCTATCTCCCCCACTCTTAGTACCCCCCTCTCTGTTCCCCTCTCTGAGCCCCTCTCTCTGTATCCCGCTCTCTGTCCCCCTCTCTCTCCCACCCGCCTCGCTATCCCCCCTCTTTGTCCCCCTCTCTCTCTGTCCCCCTCTCTCTGTCGCCTCTCTCTCTCTGACCCCCCCTCTCTCTGTCCCCCTCTCTCTGTCGCCCTCTATCTTCCACCCGCCTCGCTATCCCCCCCTTTGTCCCCCTCTCTCTCTGTCCCCCTCTCTCTGTCGCCTCTCTCTCTGTTCCCCTCTCTCTCTGTCCCTGTCTCTCTGTCCCCCCTCTCTCTGTCCCCCCTCTCTCTGCCCCCCTCTCTGACCCCCTCTCTCTCTCGGTCACCCACTCTCTCCATCTCCCCAATCTTTTCCACCCAATCTCTGTGCCACTCTCTCTGTCGTTCTCTCTCTGCCCCCTCTCCCTTCCAACCGCCTCTCTCTGACCCCCTCTCTCTGTCCCCCCTCTATCTGTCCCCCCTCTTTCTGTCCCCCCGTCCCCCCTCTCTGTAACCCCCTCTCTGTCCCCGCCTCTCTGTCTCCCCCCTCTCTGTCCCCCATCCTCTGCCCCCCCCTCTCTGTACCCCCCTCTCTGTCCCCTCTATCTCCCCCACTCGCCTTTGCCCCTCTCTCTGTTCCCCCTCTCTCTGACCCCCTCTACCACCCCCTCTTTTTGTCCCCCTCTCTGTCCCTCTCTATCTCCCCCACTCTCTGCACCACTCTCTCTGTACCATTCGCTCTGACCCCCTCTATCTCTCTCACTCTCTGTGCCCCACTCTCTGTCCCCCTCCCTTTGACCACATCTATCTCCCCCTCTCTCTGTTCCCCCTATCTCTGTCCCCCTCTCTCTCCCACCAGCCTCGCTCGGACACCCTCTCTCTCCCAACGGCCTCTCTCTCTCGCTCTCTCTGTCCCCCTTCTCTATCTCCGTACCCTCTCTCTCTGTCCCCCTCGATCCCCCCCACTCTCTGTGCCTCTCTATCTGTCCACCTCTCTCTGACCCCCTCTACCTCCCCCTATTTTTGTCCCCCTCTATCTCCCCCCCTCTCTGTACCCCCCTCTCTCTACCCCTCCCTCTGACCCCCTCTACCTGCCCCTCTTTTGGTCCCCCTCTTTTTGTCCCCGTCTATCTCCCCACTCTCAGTATCCCCCTCTCTGACCCCCTCACTCTCTCTGTCCCCCACTCTCTCCATCTCCCCACTCTTTGTCCCCCACTCTTTGTCCGCCTCTCTCTGTGCCCCTCTCTCGGTTCCCCTTTCTCTGACCCCCCCTATATCCACCCTCTCTGTGCCCCTCTCTCTGTCACCCTCTCTCTGCCCCCCCTCCCTTCCACCCGCCTCTCTCTGTCCCCCCTCTTTCTGTCACCCCTCTATCTGTCCCCCCTCTCTATGTCCCCCCCTGTCCCCCCCTCTGTCCCCCCGTCTCTGTACCCCCATCTCTGTCCCCCTCTATCTCCCCCCGCTCTCTGTACCACTCTCTCTGTACCATTCGCTCTGACCCCCTCTATCTCTCTCACTCTCTGTGCTTCTCTCTCTGTCCCCCTCCCTTTGTCCACATCTATCTCCCCCTCTCTCTGTGCCCCTCTCTCTGTCCCCCTCTCTCTCCCACCCGCCTCGCTATCCCCCCTCTTTGTCCCCCTCTCTCTCTGTCCCCCTCTCTCTCAGTCCGGCCTCTCTGTTCCCCCTATCTCTGTCCCCCTCTCTCTCCCACCCGCCTCTCTCAGATCCCCTCTCTCTCCCACCACATCTCTCTCTGTCCCCCTCTCTCTGTCCCCACCCCCCCTCCTGTCCACTGTGTCTCTGTCACCCCCTCTCTCTGTCCACTCTCTCTGTCGGCCTCTCTCTGTCCCTCTCTCTGTGTCACCTCTATCTCTACCCCGCTCTCTGCCCCCCTCTCTGTCGCCCTATCTCTGCTCCGTCTCTCTCTGCACCCCTGTCTGACCCCCTCTCTCTCTCTGTCCCTCACTCTCTCCATCTCCCCACTCTTTGTCCCCCACTCTCTGTCCCTCTCTCTCTGCCCCCTCTCCCTTCCATCCGCCTCTCTCTGTACCCCCCTCTCTCTCTCCCCCCGTTTCCCCCCTCTGTCAGCCCCTCTGTCCCCCGTCTGTCCCCCCTCTCTCTCTGTCCCCCTCAATCTCCCCCTCCCTCTGACCCCCTCTACCTCCCCCTCTTTTTGTCCCCCTCTATCTCCCCCACTCTCAGTACCCCACTATCTGTCCCCCTCCCTCTGACCATCTCTACCTCCCCCTCTTTTCCCCCGTCTTTTTGTCCCCCTCTATCTCCCCGACTCTCAGTACCCCTCTCTCTATCGCCCTCTCTCACTGCCTCCCTCTCCCTTCCACCAACCTCTCTCTGTCACCCTCACTATCCCCCCGTCCCCCTGTCTCTCTCTGTCCCCCTCTATCTCCCCCGCTCTCGTCCCCCACTCTGTTGCCCCCCCTCTGCCCCCTCTCTCTCTGTCCCCTCTCTCTCTGTCCCCTCTCTGTCACCCTCTCTGTGTCGCCATTTCTCAGCCCCCCTCTCTCACTGTCTCCTCTGTCTCTGACCCCGACTCTTCCTGTCCCCCTCTATATCGCCCTCTCTCTGTCCAACTCTCTCTGACCCCCTCTATCTCCTCCACTCTCTGTGCCCCTCTCTCTGTCGCCCTCTCTCTGTCCCCCTCTCTCTGTACCCCTTCTATCTCTGTCCCCCCCTCTCTCTCCCCTTCTCTCTCTGTCCCCTCTATCTTCCCCTCTCTCTGACCCCCTCTACCACTCCCTCTTTTTGTCCCACTCTCTGTCCCCCTCTATCTTCCCCACTTGCTGTAGTACTATCTCTGCACCCTTCGCTCTGAACCCCTCTATCTACCCCTCCCATTGTCAACCTCTATCTCCCCTTTCTCTGTCCCCCTCTCTCTGTCCCCCTCTCTCTCCCACCAGCCTCTCTCTGACCCCCTCTCTCCCACCCGCCTCTCTCTCTGTCTCTCTCTCTCTGTCCCCCCATGTCTGTCCCCCACTCTCTCTGTCCCCCCTCTCTCTGTCCCCCCCTCTATCTGGCCACCCCTCTTTCTGTCCCTCCCTCTCTCTTTCCCCCTCTCTCTGTCCCCCTCTCTCTGAGCCCCGCTATCTCCCCCCACTCTCTGTGCTCTTCTCTATGTCGCCCTTTCTGCCCTCCTCTCCCTTCCACCGGCCTCTCTCTTCCCCCCCTCGCTCTGTCCCCCTCTCACTCTGTCCCCCTCTCTCTGTCCCCTCTATCTCTACCCCTCTCTCTGCTCCATCTCTCCCTGCCCCCCTCTCTGACCCCCTCTCTCTCTCTCTCTGTCCCACACTCTCTCCATCTCCCCACTGTCTGTCTCCGCCTCTCTCTGACCCCTCTATCTCCCCTTTCTCTGTCGCCCTCTCTCTGTCCCCCTCTCTCTTCCACCTGCCTCTCTCTGTCCTCCTCTCTCTCTGTCCTCCTCTCTCTCTGACCTCCTCTCTCTCTCTGTCCTCCTCTCTCTGTCCACATCTCTCTCTGTCCCCATCTCTCTCTGTCCCCATCTCTCTCTGTCCCACTCTCTCTGTCCCCCTCTCTCTCTGTTCCCCCCTCTCTGTCTCCCCACCTCTCTCCGTCCCCCCCCCAGTCTCCGCCCCCCCACTCTCTCTCCCCCTCTCTCTGTCGCCCTCTCTCTGCCCCCATCTCTCTGATTCCCTCTCTCTCCCCCACTCTGTACTCCTCTCTCTGTCCCCCACTCTCTGTCCCCTCTTTATATGTCCCCCTGTATATCCCCGTCTCTCTGTCCCCCTCTCTGACCCTCTCTCTCTGCCCTTCTCACTCTGTCCCCTTCTGTCTGTCCCATCTCTCTCTGCCCCTCTCTCTCTGTCCCCCTCTCTCTCTGCCCCCTTTTCTCTCTGTCCCCCTCTCTCTGTCCCCCTCTCTCTGCCCCCTCTCTCTCTGTCCCCCACTCTCTCTGTCACCCTCTCTCTGTCGCCATTTCTCTGCCCCCCTCTCTCACTGTCCCCCTCTGTCTCTGACTCCTTCTCTCGTAGTCCCCCTCTATATCACCCTCTCTCTGTTCCCCTCTCTCTGACCCCCTCTATCTCCCCCACTCTCTGTGACACTCTCTTTGTCGCCCTCTCTCTGTCCCCCTCTCTCTGTACCCCTTCTATCTCTGTCCCCCCTCTCTCTCCCCTTCTCTCTCTGTCCCCTCTATCTTCCCCTCTCTCTGACCCCCTCTACCACTCCTTCTTTTTGTCCCACACTCTGTACCCCTCTATCTTCCCCACTTGCTGTACTACTATCTCTGCACCCTTCGCTCTGAACCCCTCTATCTACCCCTCCCTTTGTCAACCTCTATCTCCCCTTTCTCTGTCCCCCTCTCTCTGTCCCCCCCTCTCTCCCACCCGCCTCTCTCTCTGTCCCTCTCTCTCTGTCCCCCCCTCTCTGTCCCCCACTCTCTCTGTCCCCCCTCTCTCTGTCCCCCCTCTCTCTGTCCCCCCCTCTCTCTGTCCCCCCCTCTTTCTGTCCACCCCTCTTTCTGTCCCTCCCTCTCTCTTTACCCCTCTCTCTGTCCCCCTCTCTCTGAGCCCCGCTATCTCCCCCCACTCTCTGTGCTCTTCTCTCTGTCGCCCTCTCTGCCCTCCTCTCCATTCCACCGGCCTCTCTCTTCCCCCCCCCTCGCTCTGTCCCCCTCTCACTCTGTCCCCCTCTCTCTGTCCCCTCTATCTCTACCCCTCTCTCTGCTCCATCTGTCCCTGCCCCCCTCTCTGACCCACTCTCTCTCTCTCTCTCTGTCCCACACTCTCTCCATCTCCCCACTGTCTGTCTCCGCCTCTCTCTGATCCCTCTATCTCCCCTTTCTCTGTCGCCCTCTCTCTGTCCCCCTCTCTCTTCCACCTGCCTCTCTCTGTCCTCCTCTCTCTCTGTCCTCCTCTCTCTCTGACCTCCTCTCTCTCTCTGTCCTCCTCTCTCTGTCCACATCTCTCTCTGTCCCCATCTCTCTCTGTCCCCATCTCTCTCTGTCCCACTCTCTCTGTCCCCCTCTCTCTCTGTTCCCCCCTCTCTCTGTCCCCACCTCTCTCCGTCCCCCCCCAGTCTCCGCCCCCCCACTCTCTGTCCCCCTCTCTCTGTCGCCCTCTCTCTGCCCCCATCTCTCTGATTCCCTCTCTCTCCCCCACTCTGTACTCCTCTCTCTGTCCCCCACTCTCTGTCCCCTCTTTATATGTCCCCCTGTATATCCCCGTCTCTCTGTCCCCCTCTCTGACCCTCTCTCTCTGCCCTTCTCACTCTGTCCCCTTCTGTCTGTCCCATCTCTCTCTGCCCCTCTCTCTCTGTCCCCCTCTCTCTCTGCCCCCTTTTCTCTCTGTCCCCCTCTCTCTGTCCCCCTCTCTCTGCCCCCTCTCTCTCTGTCCCCCACTCTCTCTGTCACCCTCTCTCTGTCGCCATTTCTCTGCCCCCCTCTCTCACTGTCCCCCTCTGTCTCTGACTCCTTCTCTCGTAGTCCCCCTCTATATCACCCTCTCTCTGTTCCCCTCTCTCTGACCCCCTCTATCTCCCCCACTCTCTGTGACACTCTCTTTGTCGCCCTCTCTCTGCCCCCCTCTCTCTGTACCCCTTCTATCTCTGTCCCCCCTCTCTCTCCCCTTCTCTCTCTGTCCCCTCTATCTTCCCCTCTCTCTGACCCCCTCTACCACTCCTTCTTTTTGTCCCACACTCTGTCCCCCTCTATCTTCCCCACTTGCTGTACTACTATCTCTGCACCCTTCGCTCTGAACCCCTCTATCTACCCCTCCCTTTGTCAACCTCTATCTCCCCTTTCTCTGTCCCCCTCTCTCTGTCCCCCTCTCTCTCCCACCCGCCTCTCTCTCTGTCCCTCTCTCTCTGTCCCCCCCTCTCTGTCCCCCACTCTCTCTGTCCCCCCTCTCTCTGTCCCCCCTCTCTCTGTCCCCCCCTCTCTCTGTCCCCCCCTCTTTCTGTCCACCCCTCTTTCTGTCCCTCCCTCTCTCTTTCCCCCTCTCTCTGTCCCCCTCTCTCTGAGCCCCGCTATCTCCCCCCACTCTCTGTGCTCTTCTCTCTGTCGCCCTCTCTGCCCTCCTCTCCATTCCACCGGCCTCTCTCTTCCCCCCCCCCTCGCTCTGTCCCCCTCTCACTCTGTCCCCCTCTCTCTGTCCCCTCTATCTCTACCCCTCTCTCTGCTCTCTCTGTCCCTGCCCCCCTCTCTCTGTCCCCACCTCTCTCTGTCCCCCCTGCCCCCTTCCCTCTACCCCCCTGCCCCCCCACTCTCAGTCCCCCCAACTCTCTGTCCACCCCCTCTCTCTGCCCCACTCCCTTTGACCACCTCTGTCTTCCCCTCTCTCTGTCCCCCTCTCTCTGTCGCCATCTCTCTGTCGCCCTCTATCTCTCCCCCGCTCTCTGCCCCCTCTCTCTGCTCCGTCTCTCTTTGTCCCCCTCTCTCTGACCCCCTCTCTCCCCCACTCTTCCTCCTCTCTCTGTCCTCTCTCTCTGTCCGCCACTCTCTGTCCCGCACTCTCTGTCCTCCACTCTCTGTCCCCCTCTATGTTCTCCTCTCTCTGAGCCCCGCTATCTCCCCCACACTCTGTGCTCCTCTCTCTGTCCCCCCTCTCTCTCCGCCTCTCTCTCTGTCCCCCTCTCTCTCTGTCCCCCCCCTCTCTCTGTCCCACTCTCGCTGTCCTCCTGTCTCTGACTCCCTCCCTTTCCCACACTCTGTACCGCTCTCTCTGTCCCCCACTCTCTTTTCACTCTCTCTCTGCCCCCTCTCTCTCTGCCCCCTCACTCTGCCCCCCTCACACTGTCTCCCTCTCTCTGCCCCATCTCTCTCTGCCCCTCTATCTCTGCCCCCCTCTCTCTCTGTTCCCCCCTCTCTTTCCCCCCCTCTGTCCCACCCCCTCTCTTGGCCCCCCTCTCTGTGCCCCCTCTCTCTGACCCCCTCTATCTCCCCCTCTCTCTTTTTCCCCTCTCTCTCTTTCCCCTCTCTCTCTGACCCCTCACTCTGACCCACTCTCTCTGCCCCCTCTCTCTCTCTATCCCCTCTTTCTCTGTCCCCCTCTATCTCCCCCACTCTCTGTGCCCCTCTCTCTGTCCCCCTCTCTCTGACCCCCTCTACCTCCCGCACTCTCTGTGCCTCTCCCTCTGCCGCCCCTCTCTGCCCCCCTCTATCTGCCCCTCTCTCTGTCCCCCTCTCTCTGAACCCCTCTACCTCTCCCTCTTTCTGTCCCCGTCTCTCTGTTCCCCCTCTCTCTCTGTCGCCCTCTCTCTGTCACCCTCTCTCTGTCGCCCTCTCTCTTCCCCCTCTCTCTCTGTCCCCCTCTCTCTGTCCCCCCTGTCTCTGTGTCTTCTCTCTCTGTCCCCCCCTCTCTGACTCCCTCTCTCTCTGACCTCCCGCTCTCTCTCTGACCCCCTCCCTCTGTCCCTCTCCCTCTGTCCCCCCTCCCTCTGTTCCCCCCTCTCTCTGTCCCCCTCTCTCTGTACGCCTCTCACTCTGTCCCCCTCTCTCTCTGACCCCCTCTCTCCCACCCGCTTCTCTCTCACCCCCGCTCTCTGCCCCCCCTCTGTCCCCTCTCTCTGCCCCACTCTCTCTCCCACCCGCCTCCCTCTCTCCCCCCTGTCTCTCCCCAACTCTCTGTCCCCCTCTCTGTCGCCCTCTCTCTTACCCCCCACTGTCTGACCCACTCTTTCACCCCCTCTCTCTCCCACCCATCTCCCTCTATCCCCCCGCTTTGTCCCCCTCTCTCTCTGTCCCGCGCTCTCTCCCACCCGCCTCTCTCTGATGCCCTCTCTCTGTCCCCTCTCTCTGACCCCCCTCTACCTCCCGCACTCTCTGTGCCTCTCCCAGTCTCTCTCTGTCCTCTCTCTCTGTCCTCCTCTCTCTCTGACCTCCTCTCTCTCTCTCTCCTCTCTCTCTGTCCCCCTTTCTCTGTCCCCCTTTCTCTCTGTCTTCCTCTCTCTGTCCCCCTCTCTCTATCCCCCTCTCTCTCCCCCCTCTTTGTCCCCCTTTCTCTGTCCACCTCTGTCTGACCCACTCTCTATCCCCCTCTCTCTCCAACCCGTCTCCCTCTATCCCCCCTCTTTGTCCCCCTCTCTCTCTGTTCCCCTCTCGCTCTGTCCCACGCACTCTCCCCACCCGCCTCTCTCTCTGACCCCCTCTCTCTACCACCCGCCTCTCTCTCTATCCCCCCCCTCTGTCCACCTCTCTGACACCCTCTCTCTCTGACCCCCTCTCTCTCTGTCCCTCTCTCTCTGTCCTCCTCTCTCTCTGTTCCCCCCTCTATCTGACCCACTCTCTCTATCGCCCTCTCTCTGTCGCCCTATCTCTGTCGCCCTCTCTCTGCCCCCTCTCTCTGTCCCCCCCTCTATGACCCCCTCGCTCTCCCACCCGCCTCTCTCTCTCCCAGGTCTCTGCCCCCCTCTGTCTGTCGCCCTCTCTCTGTCCCCCTCTCTCTCCCACCAGTATCCCTCTATCCCCCCCTTTGCCCCCCTCTCTCTCTGTCCCCCTCCCTCTATCACTGGTCTCGATTGCCCTCTCTCTGTCCCTCTTTCTCTGTCCCCCTCTCTCTCTGTCCCCCTCTCTCTCTGTTCCCCACTCTCTCTGTCACCTCTCTCTCTGTCCCCAACTCTCTCCATCCCCCCACTCTCTGACCCCCTCTCTCACCCCCACTCTTACCCCTCTCTCTGTCCTCCAGTCTCTGTCCCCCACACTCTGTCCCTCTCTCTCTGTCCACCTCTCTGTCGCCCTCTATATCCCCCTCTCTCTGACCCCCTCTACCTCCGATTTTTCTGTCCCCCTCTCTCTATCCCCTCTCTCTATACCCCTCTCTCTATGCCCCTCTCTCTATCCCCCTCTCTCTGTCGCCCCTCTCTCTGTCGCCCCTCTCTCTATCCCTCTGTCTCTATCCCCCTCTCTCTGTCGCCCCTCTCTCTGTCGCCCCTCTCTCTGTCCCCCACTCTCTGTCCCCCTCTCTCTCCCACCTGTCTCCCTCTATCCCCCCTCTTTGTCCCCCTTTCTCTCTGTTCCCCTCTCGCTCTGTGTCCCACGCACTCTCCCACCCTCCTCTCTCTGACCCACTCTCTCTCCCACCCGCCTCTCTCTGTCCCCCTCACTCTGTCCTCCTCTCTCTCTGCCCCCTCATTCTGTCCCACTCTCTCTGACCCCCTCTCTCTGTCCCCCTCTATCTCGCCCTCTGTCTGTCCCTCTGTCTCTGTCCCCCTATCTCTGCCCCCCTCTCTGCCCCTCTCTCTCTCTGTCTCCCCTCTCTGTCCCCCTCTCTCTGTTCCCCACTCTCTCTGTCCCCCCCTCTCTGTCCCCCACCACCCTCTGACCCCCTCTCTCACCCCCACTCTGTACCCCTCTCTGTCCCCCACTCTCTGGCCCCAATCTCTGTCCCCCCTCTATGTCCCCCTCTATCTCCCCCTCTCTCTGACACCCTCTACCTTCCCCTCTATCTGTCCCCCCTCTCTCTGTCCCCCCTCTCTCTGTCCCCCCTCTATCTGACCCACTCTCTCTGTCGCCTTCTCTCTGTCACCCTCTCTATGACCCCCTCTCTCCCACCCACCTCCCTCTATCCCCCGTCTTTGTTCTACTCTCTCTCTTTTCCCTCTCTCCCTCCCACCCGCCTCTCTCTGACTCCTCCGCCTCACACCCACCTCTCTCTCTACCCTCCTCTTTCTGTCTCCTCTCTCTATCCACCTCTCTCTGACCCCCTCTCTCTCTGTCCACCTCTCTCTCTGTCCCCCCTCTCTCTGTCCCACTCACTCAGACCCCCTCTGTCTGACCCACTCTCTATCCCCCTCTCTCTCCCACCCGTCTCCCTCTATCCTCCCTCTTTGTCCCCCTCTCTCTCTGTCCCCCTCTCTCTCTGACGCCCTCTCTCTGACCCCCTCTATCTCCCCGTCTCTCTGTCCCCGTCTCTCTGTCCCCGTCTCTCTGACCCTCTCTCTCTGTCCCCCTGTCTCTCTGTCCCCGTCTCTCTGTCCCCGTCTCTCTGTTACCCTCTCTCTGTCCCTCTCTCTCTGCCCCGTCCCTCTCTCTGCCCCGTCCCTCTCTGTCCCCCGTGTCTGTCCCCTCTCTCTCTTTCCCCCGCTCTCTCACCCCCGTCTGTCGCCCTCTCCCTGTCCTACTCTCCCTGCCCCCTCTCTCCCACCCGCCTCTCTCTCTCTGTCCCCCTCTCTCTGTGTCCCCCCTCTCTCTCTCTGTCCCGCGCTCTCTCCCACCCGCCTCTCTCTGTCCCCCTCTCTCTGTCCACCTCTCTCTGTCCCCCTCTCTCTCTGTCCCCCTCTCTCTCTGTCCCCCTCTCTCTCTGTCCCCCTCTCTCTGACCCCCTCTATCTGTCCCAAATTCTGTCCCACTCTTTCTGTTGCCCCTCTCTCCCGCCCGCCTCCCTCTATCCCCCCTCTTTATCCCCCTCTCTCTCTGTCCCCCTCTCTCTCTGTCCCGCTCTCCCTCCCACCCGCCTCTCTCTGACCCCCCTCTCTCTGTCGCCCTCCCTCTGCCCCCTCTCTCTGTCCCCCTCTCTCTGTCGCCCTCCCTCTGTCCCCCCTCTCTGTCCCCCTCTCTCTGTCGCCCTCCCTCTGCCCCCTCTCTCTGTCCCCCTCTCTCTGACCCCCTCTGTCTGACCCACTCTTTGTCCCCCGCTCTCTCTCCCACCCGTCTCCCTCTATGCCCCCCTTTGCCCCCGTCTCTCTCTGTCCCCCTCCCTCGATCACCCATCTCTGTTGCCTTTTCTCTGTCCCCCTTTGTCTGTCCCCCTCTCTCTCTGTCCCCCTCTCTCTCTGTCCCCCACTCTCTCTGTCACCTCTCTCTCTGCCCCCAACTCCCTCCATCCCCCCACTCTCTGTCCCCCTCTCTCTCCCACATGTCTTCCTCTATCCCTCCTCTTTGTCCCCCTCTCTCTCTGTTCCCCTCTCGCTCTGTCCAACGCACTCTCCCACCCGCTTCTCTCTGACCCCCTCTCTCTCCCACCTGCCTCATTCTCTGTCCCTCTCCTTGTCCCCCGCTCTCTCTCCCACCCGTCTCCCTCTATCCCCCCCTTTGCCCCCGTCTCTCTCTGTCCCCCTCCCTCGATCACCCATCTCTGTTGCCCTTTCTCTGTCCCCCTTTGTCTGTCCCCCTCTCTCTCTGTCCCCCTCTCTCTCTGTCCCCCACTCTCTCTGTCACCTCTCTCTCTGTCCCCAACTCCCTCCATCCTCCCACTCTCTGTCCCCCTCTCTCTCCCACCTGTCTCCCTCTATCCCCCCTCTTTGTCCCCCTCTCTCTCTGTTCCCCTCTCGCTCTGTCCCGCGCTCTCTCCCACCCGCCTCTCTCTGACCCCCTCACTCTGTCCCCCTCTCTCTCTGTCCCCTCACTCTGTCCCCCTCTCTCTGACCCCCTCTCTCTGTCCCCCTCTATCTCGCACTCTCTCTGTCCCCCTCTCTCTGTCCCCCTATCTCTGCCCCTCCTCTCTGCCCCTCTCTCTCTCTGTACCCCCCCTCTGTTCCCCTCTCTCTGTTCCCCACTCTCTCTGTACCCCCCTCTCTCTCTGTCCCCCACTCTCTACATCCTACCACCCTCTGACCCCCTCTCTCACCCCCACTCTGTACGCCTCTCTCTGTCTCCCACTCTCTGGCCCCAATCTCTGTCCCCCCTCTCTGTCCCCTCCCTCTGTCTGCTCTCTCTCTGTCCCCACTCTCTCTGTCCCCTCTCTCTCTGTTCCCCTCTCTCTCTCTGAACACCTCTCTCTGTCCCTCCTATCTGTCCCCCTCTCTGACACTGCCTCTCTCTGACCCCCTCTCTCTCTGTCGCCCTTTCTCTGTCGCCCTCTCTGTGCCCCCTCTATATTTATCCCCTCTCTCTCTGTCCACCTCTCTCTGACCCTCTCTATCTGACCCACTCTCTGTCCCACTCTCTCTGTCGCTCTCTCTCTGACCCCCTCTCTCTGTCCTTCTCTGTCCCCCTCTGTCTCTGTCCCCCTGTCTCTGTCCCCCTCTCTCTCTGTCCCCCTCTCTCTCTGTCCCCCATCTCTCTGTCCCCCGTCTCTCTGTCCCCCCCTCTCTCTGTCCCCCTTTATCTGACCCACTCTCTCTCTGTCCCCCCTCTATCTGACCCACTCTCTCTCTGTCCCCCCTCTGTCTGTCCCCCACTCTCTCTGTCCCCCATCTCTCTGTCCCCATCTCTCTGTCCCTCCTCTCTTTGTCCCCCGTCTCTCTGTCCCCCCTCTCTCTGTCCACCTCTCTCTCTGTCCCCCTCTCTCTCTGTCCCCCCTCTATCTGACCCACTCTCTCTGTCGCCCACTCTCTGTCCCCACTCTCTCTGCCCCCTCTCTCTCCCACCCGCCTCCCTCTATTCCCCCTCTTTGTTCTACTCTCTCTCTTTTACCTCTCTCTCTGTCCCTCTCTACCTCCCACCCGCCTCTCTCTGACTCCTCCGTCTCACACCCACCTCTCTCTCTATCCCCCTCTCTCTGTCCCCCTCTCTCTGTCCCCCGTCTCTCTGACCCCCTCTCTCTCTGTCCACGTCTCTTTCTGTCCCCTTTCTCTCTGTCCACCTCTCTTTCTGTCCCCTCTCTCTCTGTCCCACTCACTCAGACCCCCTCTGTCTGACCCACTCTCTATCCTCCTCTCTCTGTCCCCCTCTCTCTGTCCCCCTCTCTCTTTCGCCCTCTCTCTGTCGCCCTCTCTCTGTCCCACTCTCTCTGACGGCCTCTCCCTGTCCCACTCACTCAGACCTCCTCTGTCTGACCCACTCTCTGTCCCCCACTCTCTCCCACCCATCTCCCTCTATCCCCCCTCTTTGTCCCCCTCTCTCTCTGTCCCTCTCTCTCTCTGACGCCCTCTCTCTGACCCCCTCTATCTCCCCGTCTCTCTGTCCCCGTCTCTCTGTCCCCGTCTCTCTGTCCCTCTCTCTCTGTCCCCGTCTCTCTGTCCCCCTCTCTCTGTCCCCCTCACTCTCCCCCGCTCTCTGTCCCCCCTCTCTTCGCCCTCTCTCTGCCCCTTCCTCTCTGCCCCCCACCCTCTCTGTCCCCTCTATCTCTGTGCCCCACTCTCTCCATCCCCCCACTCTCTGACCCCCTCTCTCACCCCCACTCTGTAACCATCTCTCTGTCCCACTCTCTCTGTCCCCCTCTCTCTGTCCCCCTCTCTCTGACCCCCTCTGTCTGACCCACTGTCTGTCCCCCACCCGCCTCTCTCTGTCCCTCTCTCTCTGTCCCGCTCTCTCTGTCCCCCTCTCTCTGACCACCACTCTCTGACCCCTCTATCTGACCCACTCTCTGTCCCACTCTCTCTGTCGCCCTCACTCTCTGACCCTCCCTCTCCCACCCGCCTCTCTCGCACCCCCGCTCTCTTCTCCCCCCGTCTGTCGCCCTCTCTCTGTCCCCCTATCTCTGCCCCCTCTCTCTCCCACCCGCCTCCCTCTATCCCCATCTTTGTCTCCCTCTCTCTCTTCCCCTCTATCTCTGTCACGCTCTCCCTCACACCCGCCTCTCTCTGACCCCCTGTCTCTCGCACACGCCTCTCTCTCTGTCCCACTCTCTCTGTCCCCCCCGTCCCGCGCTCTATCCCACCCACCTCTCTCTGTCCCCCTCTCTCTGTCCCCCTCTCTCTGTCGCCCTCCCTCTGTCCCTCTCTCTCTGTCCCCCTCTCTCTGTACACCTCTCTCTGACCCCCTCTATCTGACCCACTCTCTGTCCCACTCTCTCCGTCGCCCTCTCTCTCTCTGACCCTCCCTCTCCCACTCGCCTCTCTCTCACCCCCGCTCTCTTCTCCCCCCATCTGTCCCCCTCTCTCTGTCCCCCTCTCTCTGCCCCCTCTCTCTCCCACCCGCATCCCTCTATCACCCCTCTTTGTCCCCCCCTCTCTCTCCCCCTCTATCTCTGTCCCACTCTCCCTCCCACCCGCCTCTCTCTGACCCCCTCTCTCTCGCACACGCCTCTCTCTCTGTCCGCCTCTCTCTGGCCCACTCTCTTTGTCGCCCTCCCTCTGCCCCCTCTCACTGTCCCTCTCTCTCTGACCCCCTCTGTCTGACCCACTCTCTGTCCCCCACCCGCCTCTCTCTGTCCCACTCTCTCTGTCCCCCTCTCTCTGTCCCCCTCTCTCTGTCGCCCTCCCTCTGCCCCCTCTCTCTGTCCCCCTCTCACGCTGTCCCCCTCCCTCTATCCCCCCTGTCTGTCCCCCTATCTCTCTCCGTCCCCCTTTCTCTCTGTCCCCCTCTCTCTCTGTCCCCCACTCTCTCTGTCACCTCTCTCTCTGTCCCCAACACTCTCCATCCCCCCAATCTCTGACCCCCTCTCTCACCTCCACTTTATACTCCTCTCTCTGTCCCCCACTCTCTGTCCCCCACACTCTGTCCCCCTCTCTCTGTCCCCCACTCTCTGTCCCCCTCTCTCTGTCGCCCTCTCTCTGCCCCCTCTCTCTGCCCCCTCTCTCGCTGTCCCCCTCCCTCTATCCCCCCTGTCTGTCCCCCTCTCTCTCTCTGTCCCCCTCTCTCTCTGTCCCCCTCTCTCTCTGTCCCCCACTCTCTCAGTCACCTCTCTCTCTGTCCCCAACACTTTCCATCCCCCCAATCTCTGACCCCCTCTCTCACCTCCACTTTATACCCCTCTCTCTGTCCCCCACTCTCTGTCCCCCTCTCTCTGTCGCCCTCCCTCTGCCCCCTCTCTCTGTCCCCCTCTCTCGCTGTCCCCCTCCCTCTATCCCCCCTGTCTGTCCCCCTCTCTCTCTCTGTCCCCCTCTCTCTCTGTCCCCCTCTGTCTCTGTCCCCCACTCTCTCTGTCACCTCTCTCTCTGTCCCCAACACTCTCCATCCCCCCAATCTCTGACCCCCTCTCTCACCTCCACTTTATACCCCTCTCTCTGTCCCCCACTCTCTGACCCCCACTCTCTGTTGCCCACTCTCTGTCCTTCTCACTCTGTCGCCCTCTATCTTCCCCTCTCTCTGACCCCCTCAACCTCCGACGTTTTCTGTCCCCCTATCTCTATCCCCCTCTATCTATCCCCCTCTCTCTATCCCCCCTCTCTGTCGCCCCTCTCTCTGTCCCCCCCTTTGTCCCCTCTCTCTCTGTCCCCCCTCGCTCTGTCCCACGCACTCTCCCACCCGCCTCTCTCTCTGCCCCATCTCTCTGTCCCCCCCTCTCTCTCTCTGTCCCGCGCTCTCTCCCACCCGCCTCTCTCTGATCCACTCTCTCTGTCCCCCTGTATCTCGCCCTCTCTCTGTCCTCCTCTCTCTGTCCCCCTCTCTCTGCCCCCCCGCCCCTCTCTCTCTCTTTCCCCCGCTCTCTCTGTCCCCTCTCTCTCTGCCCCCACTCTCTCCATCCCCTCACTCTCTGAACTCCTCTCTAACCCCCACTCTGTCCCCCTCTCTCTGTCCCCCTCTCTCTGTCCCCCTCTCTCTGTACCCCACTTTCTCTGTCCCCTCTCTCTCTGTCCCCCCCTCCATCCCCCCACTCTCTGACCCCTCTCTCACCCCCACTCTGTACCCCTCCTCTCTTTCCCCCACTCTCTGCCCCCTCTCTCTGTCCCCCTCTCTCTGCCCCCCTCTCTCTGTCCCACTCTCTCTGCCTCCCTCCCTCTGCCCCTCTCTCTCTGTCCCCCCTCTCTCTGTCCCCCCTCTCTCTGTCACCCAACCTCTCTGTCCCCCTCTCTCTGTCCCCCACTTTCTCTGTCCCCTCTCTCTCTGTCCCCCCCTCCATACCCCCACTCTCTGACCCCCTCTCTCACCCCCACTCTGTACCCCTTTCTCTGACCCCCATTCTCTGTCCCCCACTCTCTGTCCCCCTCTATCCCCCCTCTCTCTGACCCCCTCGACCTCCGCCTTTTCCGTCCCCCTCTCTCTGACCCCCTCTATCTCCCCTTCTCTCTGCGCCTCTCTCTCTGCCCCCTTTGTCTGTGCGCCTTTCCTTGTGCCCCTCTCTCTGTCCCCCTCTCTCTGTCCCCCCTCTCTTTGTCCCCCTCTCTCTGCCCCGCCCCGTCCCCTCTCTCTCTCTGACCCACACACTCTGTCCCACTCTCTCTGCCCCGATATCTCTGCCCCTCTCTCTCTGTCCCCCTCTATCTCCCCCACTCTCTGTGCCCCTCTCTCTGTGCTCATCTCTCTGTCCCCCTCTCTCTGACACCCTCTACCTCCCACTTTTTCTGTCCCCACTGTCTGACCCCCTCTATCTCCCCCACTCCCTGTGCCCCTCTCTCTCTTCCCCCTCTCTCTGACCCCCTCTATCTCCCCCACTCCCTGTGCCCCTCTCTCTCTTCCCCCTCTCTCTGCCGCTCTAGCTCTGTCCCCCCTCTCTCTGTCCCCCTCTCTGATCCCCTCTACCTCCCGCACTCTCTGTGCCCCTCCCTCTGTCCCCCTCTCCCTGACCCCCTCTACCTCCCCCTCTTTCTGTCCCGCTCTCTCTCACCCCCTCTACTTCACCCTCTCTCTGCCCCCCTCTCTTTCCCCCCTCTCTCTGTCCCCCCCTCTCTCTGTCCCCCTCTCTCTCTGTCCCCCCTCTCTCTGTCCCCCTCTCTCTGTCGCCACCTCTCTCTGTCCCCCCTCTCTGTCACCCCTCTCTCTCTGTCCCCCTCTCTCTCTGTCCCCCTCTCTCTGTCCCCCCCTCTCTCTCTGTTCCCCTCTCTCTCTGTCCCCCCTCTGTCTGTCCTCCTCTCTCTGCCCCTCTCTCTCTGCTCCCCTCCCTCCCACCTGCCTCTCTCTTTTTCCCTCTGTCTGTTCCCCCCTCTCTCTGCCCCCCCCTCTATGCCCCCCTCTCTGCCCACCTCTCTCTGTCCCCCTCTCTCTTACCCTCTCACTCTGTCACACTCTCCCTGCCCCCCTTTCTCTCTGCCCCCCCTCTCTCTGTCCCCCTCTCTCTGTCCCTCTCTTTCTGTCCCCCTCTCTCTGTCCCCCCCTCTCTCTGTCCCCCACCCTCTCTGTCCCCCTCTCTCTGTCCCCCACTTTCTCTGTCCCCTCTCTCTCTGTCCCCCCCATCCCCCCACTCTCTGAACCCCTCTCTCACCCCCACTCTGTACCCCTTTCTCTGACCCCCATTCTCTGTCCCCCACTCTCTGTCCCCCTCTATCCCCCCTCTCTCTGACCCCCTCTACCTCCGCCTTTTCCGTCCCCCTCTCTCTGACCCCCTCTATCTCCCCTTCTCTCTGCCCCCCTCTCTCTGCCCCCCTTTCTCTGTGCGCCTTTCTTTGTACCCCTCTCTCTGTCCCCCTCTCTATGTCCCCCACTCTTTGTCCCCCCTCTCTCTGCCCCCCCCTCTGTCCCCCCTCTCTCTCTGACCCACTCACTCTGTCCCACTCTCTCTGCCCCGATCTCTCTGTCCCCCTCTCTCTGACCCCCTCTACCTCCCACTTTTTCTGTCCCCCTCTCTGACCCCGTCTATCTCCCCCACTCCCTGTGCCCCTCTCTCTCTTCCCCCTCTCACTGCCCCCTCTCTCTGCCCCTCTAGCTCTCTCCACTCTCTCTCTGTCCCTCTCTACCTCCCCCACTCTCTGTGCCCCTCTCTCTGTCCCCCTCTCTGATCCCCTCTACCTCCCGCACTCTCTGTGCCCCTCCCTCTGTCCCCCGCCCTCTGTCCCCCTCTCTCTGACCCCCTCTACCTCCCCCTCTTTCTGTCCCTCTCTCTCTCACCCCCTCTACTTCCCCCTCTCTCTGTCCCCCCTCTCTCTGTCCCCCTCTCTCTGTCCCCCCTCTCTCTGTCCCCCCTCTCTCTCTGTTCCCCCTCTCTCTGTCCCCCCTCTCTCTGTCCCCCCCTCTCTCTGTCCCCCCCTCTCTCTGTTACCCCCTCTGTCTGTCCCCCTCTCTCTGTTCCCCCACCTCTATGTCCCCCCCTCTCTCTGTCCCCCTCTCTATGTCCCCCCCTCTCTCTGTTTCCCCCTCTCTCTGTCCCCCTCTCTCTCTGTCCCCCCTCTCTCTGTCCCCCTCTCTCTGTCCCCCTCTCTCTCTGTCCCCCCTCTCTCTGTCCCCCTCTCTCTGTCCCCCTCTCTCTCTGTCCCCCCTCTCTCTCTGTCCCCCCTCTCTCTCTGTCCCCCCTCTCTCTCTGTCCCCCCTCTCTCTCTGCCCCCCCCTCTCTCTGTCCCCCCTCTCTCTCTGTCCCCCTCTCTCTGTCCCCCACTCTCCCTGCCCCCCTTTCTCTCTGTCCCCCTCTGTCTGTCCCCCTCACTCGATCCAATTCTCTCTGACCCTCTCTCTCTGCTCCCCTCCCTCCCACCTGCCTCTCTCTTTCTCCCTCTCTCTGTTCCTCCCTCAGTCTGCCCCCCTCTCTTTGCCCCCTCTCTGCCCACCTCTCTCTGTTCCCCCCCTCTCTCTTACCCTCTCACTCTGTCCCACTCTCCCTGCCCCCCTTTCTCTCTGTCCCCTCTCTTTCTGACCCCCCTCTCTCTGTCCCCCACTCTCTCTGTCCCCCTTTCTCTCTGATCCCCTCTCTCTGTCCCCCCCTCTCTCTGTCCACCCCTCTCTCTGTCCCCCACTCTCTCTGTCCCCCTTTCTCTCTGATCCCCTCTCTCTGTCCCCCACTCTCCCTGCCCCCCTTTCTCTCTGTCCCCCTCTCTCTGTCCCCCCCTCTCTCTGTCCCCCCTCTCTCTGTCCCCCACTCTCTCTGTCCCCCTTTCTCTCTGATCCCCTCTCTCTGTCCCCCACTCTCTCTGTCCCCCTCTCTCTCTGACCCCCTCTCTCTCTGTCCCTCTCTCTCTGACCACCTCTATCTCCCCCACTCTCTGTCCTCTCTTTCTGTCACCCTCTCTCTGCCCTCCTCTCTCTGTCCCCCCTCTCTGTCCCGCCTCTATATGTCCCCTCTCTCTCTGTCCCCTCTCTCTGATCCCCTCCATCTCCCCACACGCTGTCCCCTCTTTCTGTCTGCCTCTCTCTCTCACCCCCTCTCTCTGCCTTCCTCTCTCTGTCTCCCTCCCTCTGTCCCTCTCTCTCTGTCCCCCCTCTCTCTCCCCCTCTCTCTCCCCCTCTCTCTCTCCCCCTCTCTCTGTCCTCCCTCTCTCTCCCCCCTCTCTCTCCCCCTCTCTATCTCCCCCTCTCTCTCTCCCCCTCTCTCTGACCCCCCTTTCTCTGTCCCTCTAACTCTGTCGCCGTCTCTCTACGCCCTCTCTGTCACTGTCTCTCTGTCCCCCCCTCCCTCTGTCCCCCTCTCTCTCTGTCACGCTCTCTCTCTGTCATGCTCTCTCTGTCCCTCTCTCTCTGTCCCCCCCTTCTCTGTCCCGCGCTCTATCCCACCCGCCTCTCTCTGTCCCCCTCTCTCTGTCCTCCTCTCTCTGATCCCCTCTGTCAGACCCACTCTCTGTCCCCCACGCGCCCCTCTCTGTCCCCCCTCTCTCTGTCCCCCTCTCTCTGTCTCCCTCTCTCTGTCGCCCTCCCTCTGCCCCCTCTCTCTGTCCCCCTCTCTCTCTGTCCCCCTCCCTCTATCCCCACTGTCTGTCCCCCTCTCTCTCTATCCCCCACTCACTCTGTCACCTCTCTCTCTGTCCCCAACTCTATCCATCCCCCCACTCTCTGACCTCCTCTCTCACCCCCACTCTGTACCCCTCTCTCTGTTCCCCACTCTCTGCCCCCCTCTCTGTCCCCCACTCTCTGTCGCCCTCTATCACCCCTCTCTCTAACCCCCTCTATCTCCGACATTTTCTGTCCCCCTCTCTGTGACGCCCTCTACCTCCCCGTCTCTCTGTCCCCTCTCTCTCTCTGTTCCCCCTCACTCTCTGTCCCCCTTTCTGAGTCGCCCTCTCTCTGTCGCCCCCTCTCTGTCCCCTCTCTCTCTCTGTATTCCCCTCTCACTCTCTGTCCCCCTCTCTCTGTCCCCCCTCTCTGTCACCCTGTCTCTGTCCCCTCTCTCTCTCTGTTCCCCCTCACTCTCTGTCCCCCTCTCTCTGTCCCCCCTCTCTGTCACCCTGTCTCTGTCCCCTCTCTCTCTCTGTTCCCCCTCACTCTCTGTCCCCCTCTCTCTGTCGCCCTCTCTCTGTCCCCTCGCTCTCTCCAACTCTCTCTACCCCTCTCTCTCTGTCCCCCGTATCTCCCCACTCCCTGTCCCCCTCTCTCTGTTGCCCTCTCTCTGACCCGCTCTCTCTGTCCCCTCTCTCTCTGTCCCCTCTCTCTTTGTCTCCTCTCTCTCTGTTCCCCTCTCTCTCTGTCCCTCTCCCTCTGTCCCCCTCTCTCTCACCACCTCAATCTCCCCCACTCTCTGTCCTCTCTCTCTGTCACCCTCTCTCTGCCCTCCTCTCTCTGTCCCCCCCTCTGTCCTGCCTCTATCTATCCACCCTCTCTGCCCCCTCTCTCTGACACCCCTTCCTCTCTCTGTCCTCCTCTCTCTATCACTCCTCTCTCTCTCTGCCCCTCTACCTCTGTCCCCTCTCTCTCTGTCCCTCTCTACCTCCCCCACTCTCTGTGCTCCTCTCTCTGTCCCCCCTCTCTGATCCCCTATACCTCCCGCACTCTCTGTGCTCCTCTCTCTGTCCCCCTCTCTCTAACCCCGTCTTCCTTCCCCTCCTTCTGTCCCCCTCTCTCTCACCCCCTCTACTTCCCCCTCTCTCTGTCCCCCCTCTCTCTGTCCCCCCCCTCTCTGTCACCCCCTCTCTCTGTCCCCCCCTCTCTCTGTCCACCCTCTCTCTGTCCCCCCTCTCTCTGTCCCCCCCTCTCTGTCCCCCACCTCTATGTCCCACTCTCTCTCTCTGTCCCCCTCTCTCTGTCCGCCCTCTCTCTGTCCCCCCCTCTCTGTCCCCCCACCTCTATGTCCCACTCTCTCTCTCTGTCCCCCCTCTCTCTGTCCCCCTATCTCTCTGTTCCCCCCTCTCCCTGTCCCCCTATCTCTCTGTTCCCCCGTCTCTCTGTCCCCCTCTCTCTCTGTTCCCCTCTCTCTCTGTCCCCCTCTCTCTCTGTCCCCCCTCTCTCTGTCCCCCTATCTCTCTGTTCCCCCCTCTCTCTGTCCCCCTCTCTCTCTGTCCCCCCTCTCTCTGTCCCCCTATCTCTCTGTCCCCCCTCTCTCTCTGTCCCCCTCTGTCTGTCCCCCTCACTCTATCCAATTCTCTCTGCCCCTCTCCCTCTGTTCCCCTCTCTCTCTGTCACCCCTCTGTCTGTCCTCCTCTCTCTGCCCCACTCTCTCTGCTCCCCTCCCTCCTACCTGCCTCTCTCTTTCTCCCTCTCTCTGTTCCCCCCTCTCTCTGCACCCCCTGTCTATGCCCCCCTATCTGCCCACCTCTCTCTGTCCCCCTCTCTCTCTTACCCTGTCTCTCTGTCCCAGTCTCCCTGCCCGCCTTTCTCTCTGTCCCCTCTCTCTCTGACCCCCTCTTTCTGTCCCCCTCTCTCTCTGTCCCCCTCTCTCTCTGACCCCTCTCTCTCTGTCCCTCTCTCTCTGACCACCTCTATCTCCCCCACTCTCTGTCCTCTCTTTCTGTCACCCTCTCTCTGCCCTCCTCTCTCTGTCCCCCCTCTCTGTCCCGCCTCTATATGTCCCCTCTCTCTCTGTCCCCCTCTCTCTGATCCCCTCCATCTCCCCCACTCGCTGTCCCCTCTCTCTGTCTGCCTCTCTCTCTCACCCGCTCTCTCTGCCTCCCTCTCTCTGTCTCCCTCTCTGTGTCACCCTCTCTCTCTCCCTTTCTCTCTCCCCTCTCTATCACCCCTCTCTAACTCTGTCGCCCTCTCTCTACGCCCTCTCTGTCACCATCTCTCTGTCCCCCCTCCCTCTGTCCCCTTCTCTCTCTGTCCCCTTCTCTCTCTGACCCCCCTCTCTTTGACCCCTCTCTCTGTCCCACTCTCTCTGCCCCTCGCTCTCTGCCCCCCCCTCACTGTCCCCCTCTCTCTTCCCCCAACCCTCTCTTTCCCCCCCTATCTCTCTGTCCCCCTCTCTCTCAGTCCCCCTCTCTCTCTGTCCCCTCTCTCTCTACGCCCTCTGTCTCTATCCCCTCTCTCTCAGTCCCCCCTCTCTGTCCTCCTCTCTCTCTCCTCCTCTCTCTGTCCCCTCTCTCTCTGTCCCCCCACTCTCAGACCCCCTCTCTCTCTGTCCCCCTCTCTCTCTGTCATCCTCTCTCTGTCGCCATATCTCTGTCCCCCTCTCTTTCTATCCCCTTCTCTCTCTGTCACCTCCCTCTCTGTCCCCTCTCTCTCTGTCCACCCTCTCACCCTCTCTCTCACTGTCCCTCCCCTCTGTCGCCTTCTCTCTGACCCCTCTCTCTCTGTCCCCTCTCTCTCTGTCCTGCCCTCTCTCTGTCCACTTCTCTCTCTCTCCTTACCTCTCTGCCTCCCCCTCTCTGTCCACCCCTCTCTCTGTCCCCCCCTCTCTGTCCCCCTCTCCTCTCTCTGTCTCCCTCTCTCTCTGTTTCCCTCTCTCTCTGCCCCCCCTCTCACTGTCCCCGTCTCTCTGTCTCCCACCTCTCTCTGTACCCCCTGTCCCTCTCTCTCTCTGTGTCCCCTTTCTCTCTCTGTCCCCCCTCTCTGTCCCCCGCTCTCTTTCCCCCTCTCTCTCTGCCCCCCTCTCTCTGCCCCTCTCTCTCTCTGTCCCTCACTCCCTCTGTTCCTCTCTCTCTGTCCCCCTCTCTCTCTGTCCCCCTCTCTCACTGTCCCCTCTCATCTGTCCTCTCTCTCTCTGCTCCCCTCTCTCTGCCTCCCCTCTCTCTGCCCTCCCTTGTCTGCCCCTCTCTCTGCTCCACACTCTCTCTGCCCCTCTATCTCTGTCCCCCTCTCTCTGCCCCCTCTCTCTCTGTTCCCCTCTCTCTGCCCCCTCTCTCACTGCCCCCCTGTCTCTGCCCCCCTCTCTCTCTGCCCCTCTCTCTCTCTTACCCCTCTCTCTCTCTGTTCCCCTCTCTCTCTTTCTCTCTCTCTCTGTCCCCCTCTCTCTCTGCCCCCTCTTTATCTCTCGCTCTCTCTGCCCCTTCTCTCTCTGCCCCCTCTCTCTGCCCCATCTCTCTGCCCCCATCTCTCTCTGTCCCCCATTCCATCTGTTCCCCTCTCTTTGTCTCCCTCTCTTTCTACCCCCTCTCTCTCTGTCCCCCTTCCTCTCTGTCCCCCCCTCTCTCTTTCCCCTTCTCTCTCTGTCCCTCTCTCTCTGCCCCCCTCTCTCTCTCGCCCCTCTCTCTGCCCCCCTCTCTCTCTGTCCCCTCTCTCTCTGTCCCCGTCTCTCTGTTCCCCTCTCTCTGTCCCCCTCTCTCTCTGTCCCCCTCTTTCTCTGTCCCCTTCTCTCCCTGCCCCCTCTCTCATCCCCCCCTCTCCCCCTCTCTCTCTCACTCATCCCCTCTCTCTCTGTCCCCTTCTCTCTCTATCCCTTCTCTCTCTGTCGCCCCTCTCTCTGTCCCCCTCTCTCTGTCCACCCTCTCTCTCACTGTCCCCCCCCAGTCGCCTTCTCTCTGATCACTCTCTCTCTGTCCTGCCCTCTCTCTGTCCACTTCCCTCTCTGTACCCCTCTCTCTGTCCCCCCCTCTCTGTCCCCCCTCCCTGTAACCCCTCTATCGACCCCCTCTGCCACCCTCTCTGTCCCCCCTCTTTCCCCCCCTCTCTCTGCCTTCCCCACTCTGTCCACCCCTCTCTCTGTCCCCTCTCTCTCTGTCTCCCTCTCTCCCTGTCCCCCCCCCTCTCTCTCTGTCCCCCCTCTCTCTCTGTCCTCCCTCTCTCTGTCCCCCGCCTCTCTCTGTCCCCCCTTGTCCCCCCCTCTCTCTGCCCCCTCTCTCTCTATCCTTCCCTCTCTCTGACCCCCTCTCTGTGTCCCTCTCTCTCTTTCCCCCCATTCTCTGTCCCCACTCTCTCCTTCCACCCCCCCGTCTCTCTGTCCCCCTCTCTCTCTGTCCTCCCTCTCTCTGTCCCCCGCCTCTCTCTGTCCCCCCTTGTCCCCCTCTCTCTCTGCCCCCTCTCTCTCTATCCTTCCCTCTCTCTGACCCCCTCTCTGTGTCCCTCTCTCTCTTTCCCCCCCATTCTCTGTCCCCACTCTCTCCTTCCACCCCCCCTCTCTCTCTGCCCCCCCTCTCTCTCTGGCCCCCTCTCTCTCTGCCCCCGTCTCTCTCAGCCCCCCCTCTCTCTCTGTCCCCCTCTCTCTGTTCTCCTCCTTTCTCTGCCCCCCTCTGTCTGTGTTCCCCCCTCTCTCTGTCCCCCCTCTCTCTGCCCCCCTCGCTCTCTGTCCCCTCTCTCTCTGTCCCCGTCTCTCTGTCCCCCTCTTTCTCTGTCCGCTTCTCTCTCTGCCCTCCTCTCTCTTCCCCCCCCCCGCTCGCCCCCTCTCTCTCTCCCCCTCTCTCTCTGTCCCCCTCTCTCTCTGTCCCCCCCTCTCTCTGTCATCCTCTCTCTGTCATCATCTCTCTGCCCCCCTCTCTCTGTCCCTCTCTTTCTGTCCCACTCTCTCTCTGTCCCCCCTCTCTCTGTCCCCCCTTCTCACCCCCACTCTGTCTGCCTCTCTCTGCGCCCCTCTCTCTGTCCCTCTCTTTCTGTCCCCCGCTCTCTCTGTCCCCCACCCTCTCTGTCCCCCTCTCTCTGTCCCCCACATTCTCTGTCCCCTTTCCCTCTGTTCCCCCCTCCATCCCCCCAGTCTCTGACCCCCTCTATCACCCCCACTCCCTGTACCCCTCTCTCTTCCCCCTCTCTCTCTTCCCCGTCTCTCTGCCCCCTCTCTCTGCCCCTCTACCTCTGTCCCCTCTCTCTCTGTCCCTCTCTACCTCCCCCACTCTCTGTGCCCCTCTCTCTGTCCCCCCTCTCTGAACCCCTCAACCTCCCGCACTCTCTGTGCCCCTCCCTCTGTCCCCCTCTCTCTCATGCCCTCTACTTCCCCCTCTCTCTGTCCCCCCTCTCTCTCTCGCCCTCTCTCTGCCCCTCTCTCTCTCTGACCCCTCTCTCTCTGCCCCCCTCTCTCTCTGTCCCCTCTCTCTCTGTCCCCGTCTCTCTGTTCCCCTCTCTCTGTCCCCCTCTCTCTCTGTCCCCCTCTTTCTCTGTCCCCTTCTCTCTCTGCCCCCTCTCTCATCCCCCCTCTCCCCCTCTCTATCTCACTCATCCCCTCTCTCTCTGTCCCCCTCTCTCTCTGTCCCGCCTCTCTGTCATCCTCTCTCTTTCGCCATCTCTCTGTCCCCTTCTCTCTCTGTCGCCCCTCTCTCTGTCCCCCCTCTCTCTGTCCACCCTCTCTCTCACTGTCCCCCCCGTCGCCTTCTCTCTGAACACTCTCTCTCTGTCCCATCTCTCTCTGTCCTGCCCTCTCTCTGTCCACTTCCCTCTCTGTACCCCTCTCTCTGTCCCCCGCTCTCTGTCCCCCCTCCCTGTAACCCCACTGTCGACCACCTCTGCCACCCTCTCTGTCCCCCCCTCTGTCCACCCCCTCTCTCTGTCCCCTCTCTCTCTCTGTCTCCCTCTCTCTGTCCCCCTCTCTCTCTGTCCTCCCTCTCTCTGTCCCCCGCCTCTCTCTGTCCCCCCTTGTCCCCCTCTCTCTGTACCCCTCTCTCTCTATCCTTCCCTCTCTCTGACCCCCTCTCTGTGTGTCCTTCTCTCTCTTTCCCCCCCATTCTCTGTCCCCACTCTCTCCTTCCACCCCCCCGTCTCTCTGTCCCCTCCGTCTCTCTGTCCCCCCTCTCTCTCTGCCCCCCCTCTCTCTCTGGCCCCACTCTCTCTCTCTGCCCCCGTCTCTCTCAGCCCCCTCTCTCTCTGTCCCCCTCTCTCTGTTCCCCTCCTCTCTCTGCCCCCTCTGTCTGTGTTCCCCCCTCTCTCTGTCCCCCTCTCTCTGCCCGCCTCGCTCTCTGTCCCCTCTCTCTCTGTCCCCGTCTCTCTGTCCCCCTCTCTCTCTGCCCCCTCTCTCTCTGTCCCCCACTCTCTCTGTCATCCTCTCTCTGTCATCCTCTCTCTGCCCCCCTCTCTCTGTCCCTCTCTTTCTGTCCCACTCTCTCTGTCACCCCTCTCATGTCCCCCCTTCTCACCCCCACTCTGTCTGCCTCTCTCTGCCCCCTCTCTCTGTCCCTCTCTTTCTGTCCCCCGCTCTCTCTGTCCCCCACCCTCTCTGTCCCCCTCTCTCTGTCTCCCACATTCTCTGTCCCCTTTCCCTCTGTTCCCCCCTCCATCCCCCCACTCTCTGACCCCCTCTATCACCCCCACTCCCTGTACCCCTCTCTCTTCCCCCTCTCTCTCTTCCCCGTCTCTCTGCCCCCTCTCTCTGCCCCTCTACCTCTGTCCCTTCTCTCTCTGTCCCTCTCTACCTCCCCCACTCTCTGTGCCCCTCTACCTCTGTCCCCTCTCTCTCTGTCCCTCTCTACCTCCCCCACTCTCTGTGCCCCTCCCTCTGTCCCCCTCTCTCTCATGCCCTCTACTTCCCCCCTCTCTGTCCCCCCTCTCTCTGTCCCCCCTCTCTCTCTGTCCCCCCCTCTCTGTCCCACCTCTCTCTGTCCCCCTCTCTCTCTGTCCCCCTCTCTCTCTGTCCCCCCCTCTCTGTCCCACCTCTCTCTGTCCCCCTCTCTCTCTGTCCCCCCCTCTCTCTCTGTCCCCCTCTCTCTCTGTCCCCCTCTCTCTGTCCCCCCTCTCTCTCTGTCCCCCCCCTCTCTGCCCCTCCCTCTCTGTCCCACCTCTCTCTGTCCCCCTCTCTCTCTGTCCCCCTCTCTCTCTGTTCCCCTCTCTCCATGTCCCCCTCTGTCTGTCCCCCTCACTCTCTCTGTGCAATTCACTCTGCCCCTCTCTCTCTGCTCCCCTCCCTCCGACCTGCCTCTCTCTTTTTCCCTCTCTCCGTTTTCCCCTCTCTCTGCCCCCTCTCTATGCACCCCTCTCTGCCCACCTCTCTCTGTCCCCCTCTCTCTCTGTCCCCCTCTCTCTGACCCCCTTTCTCTCTGTCCCCTCTCTCTCTGATCCCCTCTCTCTGTCCCCCTCTCTCTCTGTCCCCCTCTCTCTCTGTCCCCCTCTCTCTCTGTCCCACTCTCTCTGACCACCTCTATCTCCCCCACTCTCTGTCGTCTCTTTCTGTCACCCTCTCTCTGCCCTCCTCTCTCTGTCCCCCCTCTCTGTCCCGCCTCTATATGTCCCCTCTCTCTTTGTCCCCCTCTCTCTGATCCCCTCCATCTCCCCCACTCGCTGTACCCTCTCTCTGTCTGCCTCTCTCTCTCACCCGCTCTCTCTGCCTCCCTCTCTCTGTCCCCCTCTCTCTCTCCCTCTCTCTCTCCCCCTCTCTATCTCCCCCCTCTCTCTGATCCCCCTTTCTCTGTGCCTCTAACTCTGTCGCCCTCTCTCTACGCCCTCTCTGTCACCATCTCTCTGTCCCCCCTCCCACTGTCCCCTTCTCTCTCTGCCCCTCTCTCTCTGTTCCCTCTCTGTCCCCTTCTATCTCCCCCACTCTCTGTGCCCCCTCTCTCTGTCGCCCTCTCCCTGTCCCCCCCTCTCCCTCCCACCCGCCTCTATCTTACCCCTCTCTCTGTCCACCCTCTCGCTGTCCATCTCTCTCTGTCCCCCACTCACTCTCCCCCCCTCTCTTCCCCCCCAACCCTCTGTTTCCCCCTCTCTCTCTGTCCCCCTCTCTCTCAGTCTCCCTCTCTCTCTGTCCCCGCTCTCTCTACGCCCTCTGTCTCTATCCCCTCTCTCTCTGTCCCCCCTCTCTGTCCTCCTCTCTCTGTCCTCCTCTCTCTATCCCCCTCTCTCTGTCCCCCTCTCTCTGTCCTCTCTCTCTCTGTCCCCCCACTCTCTGTCCCCCTCTCTCTCTGTCCCCCTCTCTCTCTGTCATACTCTCTCTGTCGCCATATCTCTGTCCCCTTCTCTTTCTATCCCATTCTCTCTCTGTAACTCCCGTCTCTGTCCCTCCCCTCTGTCGCCTTCTCTCTGACCCCTCTCTCTTTGTCCCCTCTCGCTCTGTCCTGCCCTCTCTCTGTCCACTTCTCTCTCTCTCTCCTTCCCTCTCTGCCTCCCCCTCTCTGTCCACCCCTCTCTCTGTCCCCCCCCCCTCTCTGTCCCCCCCCCTCTGTTCCCCTCTCTCTCTGTCTCCCTCTCTCTCTGTTTCCCTCTCACTCTGCCCCCCTCTCTCTGTCCACGTCTCTCTGTCTCCCGCCTCTCTCTGCCCCCCCGTCCCTGTCTCTCTCTCTGTAACCTTTCTCTATCTGTCCCCCCTCTCTGTACCCCACTCTGTCCGCCCCCTCTGCCCCCCGCTCTGTCCCCCGCTCTCTTTCCTCCTCTCTCTCTGACCCCCTCTCTCTCTGTCCCTCTCTCTCTGACCACCTCTATCTCCCCCCACTCTCTGTCCTCTCTTTCTGTCACCCTCTCTCTGCCCTCCTCTCTCTGTCCCCCCTCTCTGTCCCGCCTCTATATGTCCCCTCTCTCTCTGTCCCCCTCTCTCTGATCCCCTCCATCTCCCCCACTCGCTGTCCCCTCTCTCTGTCTGCCTCTCTCTCTCTCACCCGCTCTCTCTGCCTCCCTCTCTCTGTCACCCTCTCTTTGTCCCCCTCTCTCTCTCCCTTTCTCTCTCCCCCTCTCTATCTCCCACCTCTCTCTGATCCCCCTTTCTCTGTCCCTCTAACTCTGTCGCCCTCTCTCTACGCCCTCTCTGTCACCATCTCTCTGTCCCCACTCCCTCTGTCCCCTTCTCTCTCTGAGGCCCTCTCTCTCTGACCCCCCCTCTCTTTGACCCCTCTCTCTGTCCCACTCTCTCTGCCCCTCTCTCTCTGTCCCCCCCTCACTGTCCCCCCTCTCTCTTCCCCCAACCCTCTCTTTCCCCTCTCTCTCTCTGTCCCCCTCTCTCTCAGTCTCCCTCTCTCTCTTTCCCCTCTCTCTCTACTCCCTCTGTCTCTATCCCCTCTCTCTCTGTCCCCCCTCTCTGTCCTCCTCTCTCTCTCCTCCTCTCTCTGTCCCCCTCTCTCTGTCCCCCTCTCTCTGTCCCCTCTCTCTCTGCCCACCCTCTCTCTCACTATCCCTCCCCTCTGTCGCCTTCTCTCTGACCCCTCTCTCTCTGTCCCCTCTCGCTCTGTCCTGCCCTCTCTCTGTCCACTTCTCTCTCTCTCCTTCCCTCTCTGCCTCCCCCTCTCTGTCCACCCCTCTCTCTGCCCCCCCTCTCTGTTTACCTCTCTCTCTGCCCCCCCTCTCACTGTCCCCGTCTCTCTGTCTCCCACCTCTCTCTGTTCCCCCCCGTCCCTCTCTCTCTCTCTGTCCCCTTTCTCTCTCTGTCCCCCCTCTCTGTCCCCCGCTCTCTTTCCCACTCTCTCTCTCTGCCCCCCTCTCTCTGCCCCTCTCTCTCTCTGTCCCCCACTCCCTCTGTTCCCCCCCTCTCTGTCCCCCTCTCTCACTGTCCCCTCTCATCTGTCCTCTCTCTCTCTGCTCCCCTCTCTCTGCCTCCCCTTTCTCTGCCCTCCCTTGTCTCCCCCTCTCTCTGCTCCACACTCTCTCTGCCCCTCTCCCCCTCTGTTCCCCTCTCTGTCTGCCCCCTCTCTCTCTGCCCCCTTTCTCTACCCCCCTCTCTCTCTGCCCCTCTCTCTCTTACCCCTCTCTCTCTCTGTTCCCCTCTCTCTCTGTCTCCCCCTCTCTCTCTGTCCCCCTCTCTCTCTGCCTCCTCTTTATCTCTCGCCATCTCTGCCCCTTCTCTCCTTGCCCCCTCTCTCTCTGCCCCCTCTCTCTCTGTCCCCCATTCCATCTGTTCCCCTCTCTCTGTCTCCCTCTCTTTCTGCCCCCTCTCTCTCTGTCCCCCTTCCTCTCTGTCCCCCTCTCTCTCTTTCCCCTTCTCTCTCTGTCCCTCTCTCTCTGTCCCCCTCTCTCCCTCGCCCTCTCTCTGCCCCCCTCTCTCTGACCCCCTCTCTCTCTGCCCCCCTCACTCTGTCCCCTCTCTCTCTGTCCCCGTCTCTCTGTTCCCCTCTCTCTGTCCCCCTCTCTCTCTGTCCCCCTCTTTCTCTGTCCCCTTCTCTCTCTGCCCCCTCTCTCATCCCCCCCTCTCCCCCTCTCTCTCTCACTCATCCCCTCTCTCTCTGTCCCCCTCTCTCTGTCCCGCCTCTCTGTCATCCACTCTCTGTCGCCATCTCTCTGTCTCCTTCTCTCTCTATCCCCTTCTCTCTCTGTCGCCCCTCTCTCTGTCCCCCCTCTGTCTGTCCACCCTCTCTCTCACTGTCCCCCCCCCCGTCGCCTTCTCTCTGACCTCTCTCTCCCTGTCCCATCACTCTCTGTCCTGCCCTCTCTCTGTCCACTTCTCTCTCTGTACCCCTCTCTCTGTCCCCCCTCTCTGTCCCCCCTCCCTGTACCCCCTCTGTCGACCCCCTCTGCCCCCCCTCTGTCCCCCCCCTCTGACCCCCCCTCTCTCTGCCTTCCCCTCTCTGTCCACCCCTCTCTCTGTCCCCTCTCGCTCTGTCTCCCTCTCTCCCTGTCCCCCTCTCTCTCTCTGCCCCCGTCTCTCTCAGCCCCCCTCTCTCTCTGTCCCCCTCTCTCTGTTCCCCCCCCTCTCTCTGCCCCCCTCTGTCTGTTTTCCCCTCTCTCTCTGTCCCCGTCTCTCTGTCCCCCTCTTTCTCTGTCCCCTTCTCTCTCTGACCCCCTCTCTCTTCCCCCCCGGTCGCCCCCTCTCTCTCTCTCCCCCTCTCTCTCTGTCCCCCCCTCTCTCTGTCATCCTCTCTCTGTCATCCTCTCTCTGCCCCCCTCTCTCTGTCCCTCTCTTTCTGTCCAACTCTCTCTCTGTCACCCCTCTCTCTCTGTCCCCCCTTCTCACCCCCACTCTGTCTGCCTCTCTCTGTCCCTCTCTTTCTGTCCCCCGCTCTCTCTGTCCCCACCCTCTATGTCCCCCTCTCTCTGTCCCCCACTTTCTCTGTTCCCTTTCTCTCTGTTCCCCCCTCCATCCCCCCACTCTCTGACCCCCTCTCTCACCCCCACTCTGTACCCCTTCCTCTGACCCCCATTCTATGTCACCCACCCTCTATCCCCCTCTATCCCCCCTCTCTGTGACCCCCTCTACCTCTGCCTTTTCCGTCACACTCTCTCTCACGCCCTCTCTCTGCTCCCCTTTCTCTGTGCCCCTCTCTCTGTCCCCCCTCTCTCTGACCCCCTCTCTCTGTTCCCCCCCTCTATCTCTGTCCCCCTCTCTCTCTCTGAACCCCTCACTCTGTTCCACTATCTCTGCCCCGATCTCTCTCTCTTTCCCCACTCTCTCTCTCTCTGTCCCCATCTATCTCCCCCACTCTCTGTGCCCCTCTCGCTGTGCCCATCTCTCTGTCCCCCTCTCTCTGACCCCCTCTACCTCCCACTTTTTCTGTCCCCCATCCTCTGACCCACTCTATCACTCCCACTCCCTGTACCCCTCTCTCTTCCCCCTCTCTCTCTTGCCCCCATCTCTCTGCCCCCTCTCTCTGCCCCTCTACCGCTGTCCCCTCTCTCTCTGTCCCTCTCTGTCCCCTCTCTCTCTGACCCCCTCTCTCTGACCCCCTTTCTCTTTGTCCCCTCTCTCTCTGATCCCCTCTCTCTGTCCCCCTCTCTCTCTGTCCCCCACTCTCTCTGTCCCCCTCTCTCTCTGTCCCCCTCTCTCTCTGTCCCTCTCTCTCTGTCTCTCTCTCTCTCTGACCACCTCTATCTCCCCCACTCTCTGTCGTCTCTTTCTGTCACTCTCTCTCTGCCCTCCTCTCTCTGTCCCCCCTCTGTGTCCCGCCTCTATATGTCCCCTCTCTCTTTGTCCCCCTCTCTCTGATCCCCTTCATCTCCCCCACTCGCTGTCCCCTCTCTCTGTCTGCCTCTCTCTCTCACCCGCTCTCTCTGCCTCCCTCTCTCTGTCCCCCTCTCTCTCTCCCCCTCTCTCTCCCCCTCTCTATCTCCCCCTCTCTCTCTCCCCCCTCTCTCTGATCCCCCTTTCTCTGTGCCTCTAAGTTTGTCGCCCTCTCTCTACGCCCTCTCTGTCACCATCTCTCTGTCCCCCCCTCCCTCTGTCCCCTTCTCTCTCTGACCCCCTCTCTCTTTGACCCATCTCTCTGTCCCACTCTCTCTGCCCCTCTCTCTCTGTTCCCTCTCTGTCCCCTTCTATCTCTTCTATCTCCCCCACTCTCTGTGCCACTCACTCTGTCGCCCTCTCCCTGTCCACCCTCTCCCTCCCACCCACCTCTATCTTTCCCCTCTCTCTGTCCCCCCTCTCGCTGTCCCCCTCTCTCCCTGCCCCCCTCTCTCTCTGTCCTCCCTCTCTCTGTCCCCCCTTGTCCCCCTATCTCTCTGTCCCCCTCTCTCTCTATCCTTCCCTCTCTCTGACCCCTTCTCTGTGTGTCCCTCTCTCTCAGTCCCCCCATTCTCTGTCCCCCCCTCTCTCTTTCCCCGCCGCCCCCCGTCTCTCTGTCCCCCCCCACCCGTCTCTCTGTCACCCCTCTCTCTCTGCCCCCCTCTCTCTCTGGCCCCCCCTCTCTCTGCCCGTCTCTCTCAGCCCCCCTCTCTCTCTGTCCCCCTCTCTCTGTTCCCCCCCTCTCTCTGCCCCCCTCTGTCTGTGTTCCCCTCTCTCTCTGTCCCCCTCTCTCTGCCCCCCCTCGCTCTCTTTCCCCTCTCTCTCTGTCCTCCTCTCTCTGTCCCCCTCTTTCTCTGTCCCCTCCTCTCTCTGCCCCCCGTCTCTCTCCCCCCTCTCTCTCTGTCCCCCTCTCTCTCTGTCCCCCCCTCTCTCTGCCATCCTCTCTCTGCCCCCCCTCTCTGTCCCTCTCTTTTGTCCCACTCTCTCTCTGCCCCCCCTCTCTGTCCCCCCTTCTCACCCCCACTCTGTCTGCCTCTCTCTGCCCCCCTCTCTCTGTCCCTCTCTTTCTATCCCCCTCTCTCTCTGTCCCCCACCCTCTCTGTCCCCCTCTCTCTGTCCCCCACTTTCTCTCTCCCCTCTCTCTGTTCCCCTCTCTCTTTGTCTCCCTCTCTCTCTGTCCCACTCTCTCTGACCCCTCTCTCATTATGTCCTCCCCTATTTCTCTCTCTCTCTCCCTCCCTCACCTTATCTCTCCCTTCCCTCTCTCTCTCTGAGTCATTCCCTGCTCCTTCGCTCTCTCTCCATCTTCTCTCACTCTCGATCCCCCTATCTTGGTCTCTCTCTCCCCACCACCCTCCGTTTCTCTCTAACTGAATCTCTCTCCCTTCTGTCCCGCCCTTACTCTCTCTCTCTGACACACTCTGTCTCCCTGGTCCTTCCCTCTCCCTCTGACCCAGAGACTGCAGGTTGGTGGTGAGTCTGCTTGTGGGGGTTGGGGGGGTGGGGGGGCTTGTGGGTGTGAGATGATCGAGAGATGTGGGAAGTGGGAGGTGGGGAAAATGGGGTAGAGCCAGAATTGTGAGAAGGAGATAGAGACGGCAGGAGAGAGAGAGAGAGAGAGAGAGAGAGAGAGAGAGAGAGAGAGAGAGTGAGGGGGAGAGAGAAGAATGGAGGCAGGTGGATAAACTCATGTTGGGGGTGTGAGAGAGAGGGGAGAGTGAGGCAGAAAGAATAGTGGAGGCAGGTGGAGAAACTGGGGTTGGGGGCTCTGAGAGGGGACCAGAGAGAGTGAAAGGGAGATGTGGTGAGAAAGAGAGATTGTGCAGGAAGGGAGAGATGGAGAGAATTGAGGAGGAAAAGTGGGGGTGAGCAATTGGGGAGGCCAGGTTGGAATGGGGGGGGTCAGAGGGAGTTAAACCCAGCTCCTGAGCTCAGGGCGCGGTGCCCTCCCCTTCCCTGAGGACCAGGACTTGGGGCTGAGTCTGTCTCTCTCCAGCTCAGCTTCTCCAACACAAAGACACACAACAACATCGGTCACTCTGCTGCTCGGCACGATTTAATCAACATTTTTATTGGTTACAAATGGAAGTGATGGATACAGTCAGTGGGATGGTGCCTTTTCTCACTGGCCCCTGAGTTGTGAGAAACATTGAAATGTTTCCCTGTAACCCCCCTGGGGGATAAGGATGGACAAACCAGCGCTACCCTCAGTCTGTTACCATAGCGACAGGCTGCTCCATCACTGAAACACTGAACTGAAACGAGAAAATCCCGGATGGATTGATTAATGAGGGAATTTGATGGATGGATGGATTTGGGTGAAGGGATATTTCAGCACATTCTTCAGCTGCTGCCTGAACTTAGTCTGGGTCACGGCATAAATCGGGGTGTTTGTGCAGCAACTGAGGAGCTGCAGCATGAAGCCCAATTCCTGCACAAAGGGATGGAGAGACACAGACCGATACCCAATCCACAACATCCGTCTCCATATCGAATACAGCATTAACGTTGACCATAACAGGATGAAATTGGCCGAGATCACAAACAGTAAAATGATGGATTTTTTTCGGTTCCTCATTTCAGTGTCAGACTGAGCGTCCCCATTGGTGTGAGCGCGGAGTCTCCTGCGGGCTCTGCTGGTCACTAAAATGTGTCTGACGGTGAGAACATTGAGCAGCAGAATCAGGAGAAATGGGACACACGGGGTTAGAATGTGGTGGAGGAACTCGATTGTGACCCAGACACTGGAGGATTGAACAGCGACTGTTACATCACAAAACCAGGTGAGGTTCATCAGCCAATACCGAGCCGTGAGCATAAAATACCAGAAAATGTTCTTTAAGCAGCTCAGCACAGTCACTGCTCCCAGAACCACAGCCGCCGTTTTCTCACTGCAATATTTACTTTTCAGCTTCTGGCAACAAATGGCCACAAACCGATCAAAGGTGAAAGTGACGGTGAACCAGACAGAGCAGTCAGTGGCTGCATAAAGCAGGACGGCGTGGATATTACACACGGGGACGGAGAACATCAGGAAATAAAACTGTTCCTTATAAACAATGGGAATGTGTCTCAGGATCAGGTCGAGGATAATGACCAGGAGATCCGCCGCTGCCATGGCCCCCAGGTAACGTCTGACATATGGAGACAATCCACAATCTTTATAAAGCAGGACGTAGATGGTCACTACGTTAACTGTGAGGAAGGAAAACAAACCCATTATCCATCAGCCTGGAGGCAAAGGGACCCGTTTGATCGGGGACCCAGTGAGATTTTCAAATGTGTCCCTGTATTCAGGGATTTATTAAAATAATTGGAGCTGGAATAACAAATGGGAAGGTCGGAATTACTGACAAAAATGTGACATAAATCACAAGAAACCTTCGTCCCCAAACACACAGAGACACATCCATAAGGACAGATGGTTTCTAGAACATTCCCACACACTCGATCACTCGAGAGCAGACACAGGTCATTCCTTCCCAGTTCCTAATACGGAGGGTGTGAACGTTACTGTCCTGAAGGATTCTCTACCAGTTTCCTGAAGACAAACGGAGTTTGGGAATTCCTGTATTTTGGTCTAAATTGTGGTCGATCCTGTGTCGTGGAGAAATGGAAACGCAGGGAAAACGTATTCCCCCCTTTAACTGCCTGAGGGTCCTTCGGAACAGTGTCTCCTTCTCCCTGGAACGGGATCTCTTCCCTCGGGATCTTATCGTTTGTTCAATTCACTGACGTCCGGCCGTTCACAAACAATGTCAGGGACAGAACGTTCCGGGGAATGGCAGTTATAGAATGTTGGGGACAGAACGTTCCAGGGAATGACAGTTATAGAATGTTGGCGACAGAACGTTCCGGGGAATGGCAGTTATAGAATGCCAGGGACAGAACGTTCCGGGGAATGTCAGTTATAGAATGTCAGGGTCAGAACGTTCCGGGGAATGTCAGTTATGGAATGTTGTGGACAGAACGTTCAAGGGAATGACAGTTATAGAATGTTGAGGACAGGACGTTGCGGGGAATGTCAGTTATAGAATGTCGGGGACAGAACGTTCCGGAGAATGACAGTTATAGAATGTTGAGGACAGGACGTTCCGGGGAACCCCTTGACCTGTCCATGACCTTTCCCCCCTCCCCACCCCACCAACACGATGTACTGTGCCTGGACACACTGTAACATTAATGGGGTGTGAGACGGAGCGTCCAATCACAGGAATGGGAACTAAAGGCATTGCCAGATCAGCTGAAATGGTTAGATATACCACATTCTCAATCCACCTCCCAGAACCAGCCCAGACACCATATACCCAGAGGAGATATCTGTTCACTGTGGAACACTGTACAGAACAAGCCAGTGTCCTGCTCAGTACAACCCAGCAATCTGGACAGATTCATCCATTACACTGGTCAATACAATCCAGCAATCTGTCCAGAGTGGAACACTGCGCAGACCACAGCAGTGCATTGATCTATAAACCCGGACTAGATATCTGTCCAGCACAGGGAGCTGTGTAGACCATGGCAGTGCATTGATCTATAAACCCGGACTAGATATCTGTCCAGGACGGGGAGCTGTGTAGACCATAGCAGTGCATTGATCTATAAACCCGGACTAGATATCTGTCCTGGACGGGGAGCTGTGTAGACCATAGCAGTGCATTGATCTATAAACCCGGACTAGATATCTGTCCAGGACGGGGAGCTGTGTAGACCATAGCAGTGCATTGATCTATAAACCCGGACTAGATATCTGTCCTGGACGGGGAGCTGTGTAGACCATAGCAGTGCATTGATCTATAAACCCGGACTAGATGTCTGTCCGGGACGGGGAGCTGTGTAGACCATAGCAGTGCATTGATCTATAAACCCGGACTAGATATCTGTCCAGCACAGGGAGCTGTGTAGACCACAGCAGGGCACTAATGTGTGAACCTGAAACAAATATCCATCCAGCATAAGGAGCTGCACAGACCACATCATTGTATTATCTATAAACCTCAACCAGAATGAGTGACCAGCACAGGGAACTGTGCAGTGATCGCCCGTGCATTGATCTGTAAACCAGGAGCAGTTACCATCCCAGTATGTAGGACTGTGTACACCACCCCAGTACATTGATCTGTATCCCAGGAGCAGTTACCCTCCCAGCATGTAGGACTGTGTACATCACCCCAGTGCATTGATCTGTAACCCAGGAGCAGTTACCCTCCCAGCATGTAGGACTGTGTACACCACCCCAGTACATTGATCTGTAACCCAGGAGCAGTTACCCTCCCAGCATGTAGGACTGTGTACATCACCCCAGTGCATTGATCTGTAACCCAGGAGCAGTTACCCTCCCAGTATGTAGGATTGTGTACCCCACCCCAGTGCATTGATCTGTAATCCAGGAGCAGTTACCCTCGCAGCATGTAGGACAGTGTACACCACCCCAGTACATTGATCTGTAACCCAGGAGCAGTTACCCTCCCAGTATGTAGGATTGTGTACCCCACCCCAGTGCATTGATCTGTAATCCAGGAGCAGTTACCCTCCCAGTATGTAGGACTGTGTACACCACCCCAGTACATTGATCTGTAACCCAGGAACAGTTACCCTCCCAGCATGTAGGACTGTGTATCCCACCCCAGTACATTGATCTGTACCCCAGGAATAGTTACCCTCCCAGCATATAGGACTGTGTACCCCACCCCAGTGCATTCCTCAGTAATACTGTATTCGATCCCTGCCCAGTGTGGGGAAAGTTGCAGCCCATGCTGGAACTGACAGGATGTGCAGCTCCCACCCATTTACAGCTCCATGTCTCCATTGTGCCCTGACAAGGGGGTGCTGTGTGTGTGAACATCACTGCCAGAGAGACCAAGCGGGGGAATCAGTTTAAATATCATCACATGGGAGGGGTTTGGGGTATAGACAGTGAGAGGGAGATTGAGAGACAGTGTCATGGAAGGATGTGTTCCCAGGTTGCAGAATACTGAAAGCTGGACACTTCGATAACATCCTGAAACATGAGCCAGTCTTCCCAGGAAAAATGGGAAAATGGGATATTGGTGTGAGGTCAGATGATGGAGAGTTTTGGATGAGCATTTGTTCTCCAGCTTTGTAAATGGAGTCCTTCATGGCTGGAGGTACTCACCATCACCCAGATGCCCCTGGATATTCCGTGATCCCTGACACTGGGGCCATCTTTAAAAGGCCAATGGGCACATGGTTGAGCTTTCTCAGTTTGGACCTGCCCTGGACAGTTTACCCCGAGCCTGGCAAATAAGGGGCAATTACACCATGGTTTGTCAACAGGGGTACGGAGGTCCTGGTGGCTGGGCTAGTACAGAGGGGGACCATTCTCTTCCCAGAGGGGGACACACCACCAGACCCACCGAGCATGGTCTGAGCTCCCCACCCAGCTCAGTGCAGTATCTGGGGTCTGAAGAAATGTCCAGCAATACAGGACAAGCATCAATTACCTCCCCCACTCTGTCAGGATAAGGGTCACTGTATTCTCTCTGCTCCCTCACACTCACGGTATATCTGTTATAGCACCAACCACCGAACAAGACTCATGGTCCACCACTCTCACTGCCTCATGCTGCACCTTCTCTCTCTGTCTCTGTCTCTCTCTCTCTCTCCCCCCCTCCCTCCACTTCACCCCCACACTAATAACACTGCATGGAATCAACACTGTGGACTGACTCCCTCCAGACACCTCACTATGACCCCCTCCACACCGATACTCACACTAACAGTAGGACCACACCCACTCCCTCCCTCCCTCCCTCCCTCTCTTCCTCCCATTCCAGGAGAAACAGCCTGGAAAAGGACAGAAAGGGCCAAGCCGGGTGGTGGAGTGCCCGATATCCGTTCCCTCACCCCCTCCCCCCCCCCCCCCCCGCCATGTGGGGAGGATCCTGGTACAAGCCGGAGAGGACCGGGATGTCTCGTGTGGAGATTCTGAAACATCCACGTCCCACCGACCGAGTAAGGAGCAATGTTCAGTGAAGGGCAATTCTCACTTTAAACCCACTGGCAGTTCTGTTTCCTCCCGGCACAACTTAGAAGCTGTGGCCCTGATGCCATCTCCCTTTTGTGTCGAGCTGGTACAAATGGTGGGCTCACATCACATCGTCACCACCACTTCCCAGGAAAGGAGCACCGAGACTGCCTCCTCCACCTCCCCCAATAAACATCTCAGATACTGAAACTATTCTTCAGTGAAAAAAGTCCCAGCCGATCCAGCCTCTCCTTATAGCTCACTCCCTCCTTTCCCAGCAACATCCAGGTTAATCTCTTCTCAATCCTCTCCAACTTAATAATATCAACGTCAGTAATATCAAAGAGAATAGTCAAGGTATTTTCTAAGGGTACGGGGAGTCCAAAACTAGAGGACATAGGCTTAAGGTGAGAGGGGAAATATTTAAAAGTGACCTAAGGGGCAGCTGTTTCACCCAGAGGGTGGTGTGCCTATGGAATGAGCGGGCAGGATGACCAGACTGGACACAGTATTCCAGAAGAGGTCTCACCAATGTCCTGTACAACCACAACATGACATCCCCACTCTGATACTCAAAGGTCTGACCAATGAAGACAAGTGTGTTAAACACTTTCTTAACCACACTATCTATATGAGATGCAAATTTTAAAGAATTAAACCTGACAGCCTAGGTTTCTGTACTACAGCACTGCCAAAGGCTCTACTTTTAATTGTACAGGTCCTGCTGTTGTTTGATTTAACAAATCCAGTACCTCGCATTAATCCAAATTAAACTCCATCAGCCACCCCTCAGCCCAGTGTGTGATATGACTGTCACCTCCCCCTCCCCCTTCAATTTTAAAATGCCCATCTCCCTCTCCAGGAGGCCTGCACACTCCGGCCTTGATTATCACAAAGACCCTGAGCTTGGTTTGCCTTGTGTGGTTAGGGGGAGGAGGGACAGATTGCAGACACAGTCAGTGGGGAGGAGAGGCTGGCCAGTAATCAGCGGCCAGGAAGAGGGGAGTCGGACATTAGAGTTGGGTAAGTGTGATCGGTGTTTTGTGACCAGAAATTAAGCTCTTCCTTCGTCTCTGGTGTTCAGTAATAAATATCTAATTGAGACCCTTCATTGGGCATTACCTTCATTACCATTCTTATTTTTATTGAATCCCTGCAGTGTTGACACAGGCCCTTCGGCCCAACAAGTCCATACCAACCTTCCCAAACCATTTCGCTATATTTACCCCTGACTAATTCACCTAACCTAGAAATCCCTGAACACTACAGACAATTTAGCATGACCAATCCACCGAACCTACACAGTTTGTGGTAGGAAACTGGATCACCCATTATAAGTTCACGCAGACAAGGGGAGAATGTGTAAACTCCACACAGACAGTCACCCAAGGCTGGAATCAACCGCAAGTCCCTGGTGCTGTGAGGCAGTAGTGCTAACCACCGTAGTACCCTTTGGATGATCCCTAACCAGCATTCACTGGAATCTACTCACTGCCTAAAGCAAAGGGAATTCAGTCAAATCCAAACTCTCCCAGGATGAAATCCCATTGCTAGTAGCTTGTGTGAGTACAATGTCTTCAGAAGCAGAATAACGTTTTGGACAATCTCACAATTTTTCCTTTGTCACACGTTTCAATAATATTTGGACAAAGTTCTTTCAAGTTAAAATTGCAGAGATTGTGTGTGTCTGTGTGTGTGTGTGTGTGTGTGTGTGTGTGTGTGTGTGTGTCAGCATTTTTAGAAAGGGAAATATTGATTATATAATTGCAATACCCAAACAGTTTGCCATTCATCTTTCCACCATAGTTTGAGTAACATTGCTTTGGATCATGAACATGTTGTTTTAGCAGATTAAAGAAACTAGTCTGACTTGTTCCTAAAACTGACACTGACCCAGTCTGAGACCGATATCATCGGCCATATCACCAACCTGGTCACATTTAACATTTGTTTTGAGCAGTGGAGGAGTGGGACTAGAAAAGGAAACAGTGACCCAAAAAGCTGGGGAACTATAGACCGGTGAGCCTGATGTCAGTGGTGGGTAAGTTGTTGGAGGGGATTCTGAGGGACACGACTTACATACATTTGGGAAGGCAAGGGCTGATCGGAGTAGACAACATAGCTTTCTGCATGGGAAAGCATTGATTTGGTTGAGATTTTGAAGAGGTGACAAAGAAGATTGATGAAGGCAGTTTGGTAGGCATTGTCAATATGGACTTCAGCAAGGTGTTCATTTAAAGAACAAAGACCAAAGAAAATTTACAGCCCAGGAACAGGTCCTTCTCCCTCCAAACCTGAACCAATCCAAATGTACTGTCTAAATCTGTCGGTCAATTCCTAATCATCTGTCTCCCTCTGCTCCCCACCTCCTCATGCATCTGTCCAGACGAATCTTAAATGAATCTACCGTGCCTGCTTCCACCACATCTGCTGGAAACGCATTCCAAACGCCCACCAGCCTCGACGTGAAGTACTGACCAGGTGTATTCCCCTTAAACATTCCACCTCTCACTTTGAAAGTATGACATCTCGTTATTGAATCCTTCAACCTGGGAAAAAGCTTGTCTCTATCCACACTGTCTGTACACATTGTGATTTTGCAAACCTCAACCAGGACCCCCTCAACCTCCTTTTTTGTAGTGAAAATAAACCGAACCGACTCAGCCTCTCTTCATAGCTAGTATTTCATTCCGATTGGTAGACAGATTAGTAAGTTTCAGTCACATGGGATACAGAGGAAGCTCGTCACAATTGGCTTGAAGGAAGACGGATATTTTTCAGACTGGAGGCTTGTGAGCAGCAGTGTGCTGTAAGAATCAGTACTGAGTTCACTGTATTTCATCAATTATGTAAAGGATTTGGATGTGAATATTTGGGCCATTGTTAGTAAGTTTACAGATGACATCAGAAAGGTGGTGTAGTAGATTATCTCAGAGTACAACAAGACCGCAATTAGATGGGACAAAAGGGGCAAGGAGTGACAGATGAAGTTTAATTTAGAGAAATACGAGGTTTTTGTATTGTGTGAAAGCAAATCAAGGCAGAAATTATACACTTAATGATAAGGTCCTGGGGCGTGTTGTGAAACAAAGAGACCGAGCGATGCAGGTATTTTGTTCCTTGAAAGTGGAGTCGCAGGTAGACAGAGTGGTGCAGAACACATTTGGCACATTTGCCTTAATCAGTCAGAGCATTGAGTATAGGAGTTGTGGTGGTATGTTACATCTGTACAGGACGTTGGTGAGGCCACTTTCAGAATACTGCGTACAACTCGGTTTTCTGCAGAAATGATTTACACAAATGTCCCAGGAGTGGAGGTTTGAGCTTTAGGGAGAGGTTGATTAGGTTGAGGTGTTTCCCCCTGGAGTGTCAGAGGCTGAGGGGTGACATTATAGAGGTTTATAAAACCATCAGGTGCATGGATATTCTGAACAGCCACGTTCTGCTCTCCAGGATTGGGGAGTCCAGAACAAGAGGGCAGAGGTTGAAGGGGAGAGGGCGAATGATTTACAAGGGACCTGAAGGTAAATATTTCACACAGAGAGTGGTGCGTACATAGAAAGTGCTGTCAGAGGAAGTGCTGAAGGCGGTTACAGTCGCACATTTAAAAGTATCTGAGAGGAGGAATATTGGCCAAATGCTGGCAAATGGGACTGGATCAGATTTGATATCTGATTGGAGGGAACGGATTGGACTAATGGATGACTCTCTGATTCTACAAGAGAGATGACAAAAAATTCTGAAAGGACTTGTCAAGTCAGAATTCTCTTCACTGGAAGTTTATTTTGTCTCTATGCTCATATTGATTGAATGCTGCGTTGGGTAAATATTTGACAGAGAAGTGAATCATGCATAATGGGACACAGACAGGAAAGTGGGGCTGAGACCCCAACCTGATCAGCCAAAATCTTAGTCCCTGGTAGAGAACGCTCAAAGTATCTAATGACCCACTCCTGCTCCTCAGTGTCATGTTCCTGTGTTCCATTCAGCCCCTCATACCTGCTAGACAGGAGCAGTTGGAGGCTACTTACTCCTATAACCTGGTGCACAGAAACACAGGAGACTATTCGGCCCTTCAAGACTGTCCCACATTGTTTGAGGTGATTTGGGAAATGTAATTGGGAAGCCCAGGCTGGGTATGAAAGAGGCCCCTCATCTCTCTTTGCAGAGCTCCTCCTCTCTGCAACTTGTGATTCATTTGTTGGTCATGTTGTAGACCCAGATTCACTGTGATTACAGCCCACATACCTCACCAAGCAATGGCTCACAAAATCCTCTGGTCTCCCTGACTGCAACATTCAATAACAGAACTTTCATGAAAATAACACCCACTAACTTTCAAATAATAGAATGGGAGAACATCAGAAACAGGGGCAGGTCGTTCACTCCCCAAGGCTGCCTTACCCTTCACTAAGATCATGGCTGATCTGTTCTTGGTCTCAAATCCTTTTTCATACCCAATTATTCATAGCACTCACTTCTTTGACAGGTCAATATCTATCTACCTCCTCTTCAAATACTTTCAGTCATCTTGCTCCCCAACACTCTTGAGAAGAGAAATCCACTCATTCAATCCTACCTGTTTGAAGAAAACAGTTGCTGCTCCTATATCATGGCTTATTGATGTGAACAAAAGAGGTTGACTCAAGGGTTCAGGTAAAAATGACTGGCCCCGATATCAAGGCAGTGATTAACTTCTGTTGACACCAAGGAGCTGGACTTAATGGGAATCAGAATAAACTCTCCAGTGTTTGGTGTCAAACATGGCACAAAGTAAGATGTTCATCATCTCAGTTCTGGGTCACCTCTGTCGGAGATCGTTAGGTCAGCTTCCTTTTCTCAAAGATATTCAGCTGCTTCATCAATGTCTCCCCGACCCACCCTCCCCACCATAAGATCAGAAGTGGGATGGTCGATGAAGATTCCACAATGTTTGGAACATTTTTTCCCCCCTCAGCTCCTGAACTGGTCTGTGTCCATTGCAGCAAGACCCTGACTCCATTGAGACTTGTGCTGTTAAAGTGTCAGTAACATTCATGTAACAGTACATTGCCACAGTAAAACAAGAGTTCATTCACCATCTAACTCTGGTTTCACAGGAATATGAGGAAGCCATTCAGCCCATTTACACTATTGGAGAAGAACAGTGACAGCCCATTCAGCGCCTTCAGCCTATTACTCAGGAAGAGAAGGAGTCTAGTGTGATGGACCACACCAGAGCCCCCCGAAAATATTTGAAGGCAGTAGCCGCGATTCTAATGTTTTCTTATTTTAAAGGAATTGTAAAGTTTCTGTTCCAGATGCAATGTGATTGGTCAAACTACTCGGTGGTAAGCAAAACACCATTTACTTAAACACAAAAGATGACACAAAACCAAAGAAAGAGGAATTTAGAATAATGTAATTACATTGGACAGCTTAACAGAATAATAGATCTAGGAGCTATTACTAATGAACTATTCTAACATAGGAAACTCCCATAAACACAGCCCTTGGCAAAAAGAAATATTCAGATACAGAATGCCACAAACATTTCTCCAATCCAAGAATTAAAAACAGCAGCAAGAGAAAATTCAGAGAGAGTATCAGCTAGGAGACATTCCTTAAAGCTTCCAACTTTGTGGAGACCCCAATAGTTTCTGATGTTACTGAGAAACCAAAACCCAGTGATCCTAATCTGTGAGAGCTGGCCACACCCATTCAGACTTGATGGCCTCCCTCACTGTTACTCAAGTGGTCTTAACTAGCCAGCTTGGTAACAATCGTTCAATCTCTCTCTTAAAAAAAACAGGACAAAATGACCCCTTAAAGCTGCAGCATTGTCACACTTGTCAGCACATCGAGCTGTCAAACAGGAACCCAGTCAGGCCCTTGGCCCTGTCCAATTGGACGAGGAAGTAGCCAGTCAGTCCCTTGAGCCACTTACACAGGAACAGAAGGATGCCATTTCCACCTCAATGCGCTTACACGGGGGCAGAATTAGGTAATTTATGCTGATTCCTGATGAATGTCTTATGCCCGAAACGTCGATTCTCCTGGTTCTCGGACGCTGCCTGTCCTGCTGTGCTTTTCCAGCAATCCACTATCTACTCTGATCTCCAGCATCGGCAGTCCTCACTGTCTCCTAATTGATGCTCTAACATGATGAACAATTGGAGCAGAGGCTGCACAGAGAGATTGCTCCACGGTGTTCCTCTTGGCTCCGTGGCTTATGATACACACGTGGGACTTTAACGTGGTTTTCTCGAGGTGAGCAGGGAAGCCATATGTCTTGTGTAAAGTCTCAAGAAGGCACCTTCCATCTCCAAGAAGACAGCCTGGTGTTCTCTATGTAGGGCAGAAGTGGGTGGGAATGGCTACCTGTTTCAAATAGAAGATATTGTGGCTGCTGTTGGGGATTGTGAGCAACCTGACGTTCAGTACAGGGTTCACACGCCGACTGCACAATAACATGGGGAGAGTTAATTTAGGCATATAAACTGTTAGGAAAGTCACGTTAGACTGATGAATGGATGCTCTAAGTTCAAATAATGGTGATCTTGTTCATGTTGATCTTGTCTAGTGCACGTCCTGTTCAGTGTAACCTGTATGCCTTACCCTGTCCAAGTCTATTTCCACCCTGTGATCTGTCTGGCCATGCTTCCTATGATCTTCCTCCACTGCTCATAAATAAAGTGTTTCCCTGTACTGAGGTACACGTGACAATAAATCAAACCAATCAATCCTGGGTAAAGTATAGAATTTCTCTCCCTGTCAATGTCTTTTTTGGAAATAAGTGATCGCTACCACTCCTCGTGTTTCAGCATCACCATTTCCTCGTCTCTCACAGTACTACAGATTAAACACTCAGCTCCTTCACTTTATTCACATTATACCATCACTGGTTTATATGGTAAGGAGATCATTCCTTACAAAAGTGATCAAATCTGTACAGAGTGCCCCGAGTTCTCTCTCAGCAAAGCTCTACAACAGCAGGAAGATGGCTTTACTTATGTACTCGAATCATCTTACAATGAAGGACAGCATACCATTGACTGCACCCATTACTTACACAGGGTTTGATTCAGAGCAGTCAGCATAGACTTGTGAGTGGGAGATCATGCTTCCCAAATTTCTTAGAGTCCTTTGATGAAGTGACCAAGAAGGTTGACGAGGGAAGAGCGGTAAACGTAGACTGTAATGATTTCAGTAAGTCCTTTGATAAGGTTTCACATGGCAGGCTGCTCTGGAAGGTTCCATCATGTGGAATGTTGTGGGATTTGGCCAATTAGATACACAGTTGGCTTGATGGTAGGATGCAGCGGGTTTAGTGGAAGGATGCTTGTCAGACTGGAGGCTGGGCCCATAGCTGTTTGTTATCTATGATTGGGTTGAGAATGTATAAGGCATGATTAGTAAGTTCGCAGATGACACTAAAATAAGTGGTATTGTGATTCGTGAGGAAGATTATCACAAATTGCAGCAGACCCTTAATCAAGTGGGCAAGTGGGCCGAGAAATGGCAAATGGAATTTAAAATAGAAGTGTGAGGTCTTGCATTTTGGAATCTCAAATCAAGGTAGGAGTTCCATGGTGAATGGGAGAGCCTTGTGGGGTGTAGTGGGCAGAGAGACCTTGGCGTTCAGGTGCACGGTTCTCTGAGAGTGGAGTCACAGGTCGACAGGGCAGTGAAAAGGGCATTTGCGACACTGGCCTTCATCAGGCAGGACATTGAGTATAGAAGTTGGGAATTTATGTTTCAGTTACACAGGACTTTGGTAAGGCTGCACTTGGAGTATTCAGTTTTGTCACCTTTGTTATGGGGAGGATGTTATGAAATTAGAAAGCGTGCAGAAGAAATTTACAAGGACATTGCCAGGACCCATTGGTCTGAGTTATAGGGCGAGGTTGGGCAAGTAGGTCCTTTTCTTTAGAGTGGAAGAGACTGAGGAGGGTCCTTATAGAGCTGTATAAGATCATGAGGGATACGGATAGGGTGAATACTCTCAGTCTTTTCCAAGGTTTAGAAAATCGAGGACGAGGGGGGATCAGTTTAAGGTTAAAGGGGAAGGAATAAAAGGGAACCTGAGGGGCCACTTCTTTACACAGAGGGCTAGTACGTGGATGAGCTGCCAGCAGATGTGGTTGAGGGGGGTACATTAACAACATTTCAATAGCATTTGGATAAATATGTGGATCGGAAAGGACTGGAAGGATATGGGCCAACTGCAGGGAATTGGGGTTAGCGTGGATGGACATTTACAAAGTGGTGTCAAACCCCTCTGTTAATTAAAACCAAACATCCAGAAAAGCTCGCCTCACCTTGTTAAACTGTTAAGATATGAGTGACACAGATCTCCTACATTCCACTATTTAAACAAAAATTAACAAGTTAATTTCTTAACTTTAAAAGTGAACACTAAACAACAACTATTCACAAATACAAGCCCCTCTTGTCTGAGCTAATTACTATCTGACTCAGACTCTGTAAAAATATGCTGTTCCAACAACCCAATCAAAACCCAAACCCATGCAACATCACAATCTCAAGACCACACATTCTCTATCTTCCCCGCTGTGTTCACTCTTTCAGCTGCTGATCTCCTGGGTCATTTTTTTACGCAAGTAGGTTTGACATGAACATGTATCTTTGCTAGAGAGTGTTAGAAATGGCCAGTTAGCACTCCTGCTCTACAGCAGTTACTCTGCTGTAGGATGGCAGTGGCTCTCCCTCTAGTGTTCAAAATGCTGGGTTTATATACTCCCCACGATACAATAATTCTCATAATTCGATTGCTGTCCAGGTGTCCAAACAATAATATTCACATTCTGTTGGCTTCTGGTATCCTGAGCGTTATTTAAACTCTTTGGTTGTCTTTGAATTGTTGTCAAAACAGCAACCAAAACTCAGGTTTCCATTTCCCAGCTCAGTGTTACATGTGGAACATTTTGAACTTTAGCTTCCATCTCTGGCTGTACTTCCTATTCAGCAAAACCCGTTCTGTCTTAAAATGACCGGACATGCTTTCGGCTTCATAACATCTCCCCACTTCAAAAAAAAACATGAAATGGCAGAATGAAAAGATGGCTTCATTTCTTTTCCTCTAGTTCTTAATACCATTATTATGAATTACAAAAGTATTAATCTCAGCTAAACCATATATATTAATTCTGCACACATATATATAACACTGCAATAAGTCAAATTTTATCTAAACGTATTCCATAAAATCGGGGTTAACGCATCTGCTATCACATTTTACGACCCACAACATGTACATTTTGTAAGGTTAAAGTCGGTAAGATTAGACTCAAATGAAATAGTCTCATATTCTGGTCTTTAAATATTCCAAAAAATGCGAGAGGTATGTCGTTCTCCACAACCATCTCTGACAATTCCTTTGTCATACAAACATAAAAATATTGTCAGTCCAGTGCTAAACTTAATCATTCTTTTTCAATAATGGAGATGTTGCATTTTTTTTCTGGTGGATATTGAATTTTTTCGACAAGTAGCCAATTGGTCATTCAATTCCATCATCCTCTTTCTGTATCAATACATCTCCGACCAAGATACCCCGAGCATCAAACTCAATTTTCAAAGGGTTTCAGAATATTTGGTGCAGCTAAAACTGGTGCGGTGATTAATCCTGCTTTAAAATCCTCAAATGCCTCCTGGCATTGTTCTGTCCACCACAATTCTGTGTTCATCTTTAGTAAATCCATCAGTGGTGCCAATACGCTGCTGAAGTTTGGAACAAACTTCCGATAGAATCCACGCAGTTCGAAAAATCGAAGCACCTCTTTCTTCGAGGATGGTCGTGGAAATTTCTCAAAGCCCTTCGTCTTTGTGTTCCATGGGGTCAAGCTTCCATGTCCAATGTAATGTCCCAAGAACTTCCCCTCTGCCTTCGCGAATTCTGTTTTCTTTAAGTTTATTACCAAGTTTGCTTCTTGTAATCGTTCAACATGCTTTGCCAACTGTAACATGTGAGCTTTCAAACACTTGCTAAAGGTCACTACATCATACAGATAAGCTGCATAATTTGTTCATCTGGCCACAACTCTGTTCCTGAGTCTTAAATGTATCTGGAGCATTATTCATTCACGTGACGAACTCTAACTTTTTTTGTCATCTCTGCTATCTTTACCAGATAGTTGAACTGACTCAACACTTTTTTCATTTGAAAGGGGGCACTAAACCTGGCTTTGAAGGGATTTCCTACCACTGGTGGCAATACTAATACCTCATCCCCACGGGAAATCGTCAAAGTTTCAGAGTTTCTATCTGCCACCTGCTTCATTCCATGCTGTGTCCTCTTCAGGTGCTGTTTAGCTAACTCACCTACTCCATCTAATTTCTCCCTCACGTGTGACACATAATCCAAGTGTGGATCTCCGACTTCGGTCCTGTCAATTTATATTTAATTAATTTCAAAGGACCTCTCACTTCATGTACGAATATTAACTCAAAGGAAGTAAACTGAGTAGATTTATTTGGGGCATCTCTCATGGCCATCAATATAATGAGACGCCTTTATTCCAATCATTCTGGTAATTCTGACAGTACGCTGTTAATATTGCCTTTAGCATCTGATGCCAACTTTCCAAGAATCCCTGGGATTCGGGATGGGATGCACTTGATTTAAACTGCTGTATGCCGAAGTTATCCAAGATGTACTTAAATAGCTGATTGGTAAAATGAGACCCTTGGTCTGACTGAATCACACTGCATAGCCCACAGCGAGTAAAGAAAGCTACCAACTCCTCCACCTCCCCTTTTGCCTTAACACCCCATAATGGAATTATCCCTGGAAATCTGGTGGACACATCCATTATGATCAGCAGATATTGGTTTCCTCTTTAATTTGAAAAGGGGAGCTCCACCACTAATCATAACTTACGTGAAAAGCTCTTCGAATACAGGAATTGGCAACAAAGGTGCTGGTTTTAATATGGCCTGTGACTTTCCTACCATTTGGTATGTATGACATGTACAACAAAAAGTCACCATGTCCTTGTTCATTCCAGCCACTAGAAATGCTTTAGCCTGAATATTCCGTGCATCAACTCCTTTGGCGTTTTCTTTCGGTTTTCCTTTCTGTTGTAACTTACGACAGTAGGATCTTGTTACTACACAGTCTGGAAAAATCCCTGGGGTATTTTCCTTTTAATTCCCCTGTTCCCTGGTCTTACTTTGGCTTCTCCACCACAAGGGGCGCCTTTCCCACCTTTGACCCTGCTAACTCATTCCCAAGAACAAACTGCATTCCTGGAACTGACACCCTGCCACTCAATCTCACTGTTACTTCCCCAACCTTGATGTGGCACTGCAACCTGATTTTACACAAGGGAATGCTTAATTTCTGTCCCCATTCCACAAATTATCATGCTGTTGAGTAATATGTCAGAAAGAGTGAAAATACTTCCAGCTCTTACGATTAGAGGCTGAGGGAAAGTGAGGACGACAGGTGCTCGAGATCAAAGTTGAAAAGTGAGGGGCTGGAAAAGCACCGCAAATCGGCAGCATCCGAGGGGCAGGCAAGTTGACGTTATAGACAATAGACAATAGGTGCAGGAGTAGACCATTCTGCCCTTCAAGCCTGCACCACCATTCAATATGATCATGGCTGATCATCCTTAATCAGTATCCTGTTCCTGCCTTATCTCCATAACCCTTGATTCCACTATCTTTGAGAGCTCTATCCAACTCTTCCTTAAATGAATCCAGAGACTGGGCCTCCACTGCCCTCTGGCGCAGAGCATTCCACACAGCCACCACTCTCTGGGTGAAGAAGTTTCTCTTCATCTCTGTCCTAAATAGTCTACCCTGTATTTTTAAGCTGTGTCCTCTGGTACGGCACTCACCCATCAGCAGAAACTTGTTTCCTGCCTCCAGAGTGTCCAATCCTTTAATAAACTTATATTTCTCAATCAGATCCCCTCTCAGTCTTCTAAACTCAAGGATATACAAGCCCAATTGCTCCAGTCTTTCAGCGGAAGATAGTCCCGCCATTCCAGGAATTAACCTCGAGAACTTACGCTGCACTCCCTCAATAGCAGAATGCCTTTCCTCAAATTTGGAGACCAGAACTGCACACAGTACTCCAGGTGTGGTCTCACCAGGCCCCTGTACAGCTGCAGAAAAACCTCTTTGCTTCTATACTCAATCCCTCTTGTTATGAAGGCCAGCATGCTATTAGCCTTCTTCACTACCTGCTGTACCTGCATGCTTACCTTCATTGACTGGTGTACAAGAACACCCAGATCTCTCTGTACTGCCCCTTTACCTAAATTCCATTTAGGTAGCAATCTGCCTTCCTGTTCTTGCCACCGAAGTGGAAAACCATACATTTATCCACATTAAACTGCATTTGCCATGCATCTGACCACTCAACTAACCTGTCCAGGTCACCCTGTAATCTCCTAACATCCTCCTCACGTTTCATCCTGCCACCCAGCTTAGCATCATCAGCAAATTTGCTAATGTTATTACTAATACCATCTTCGATATCATTAACATATATTGTAAAAAGCTGCAGTCCCATCACTGATCCCTGAGGTACCCCACTGGACACTGCCTGACATTCCGAAATGGAGCCGTTTATCACTACTCTTTGTGTCCTATCAGCCAACCAATTTTCAATCCCAGTCAGTACTTTGCCCCCAGTACCATACTCCCTAATTTTGCTCACTAACCTCCTAAGTGGGACTTTATCAAAAGTTTTCTGACAGTCCAGGTACACTACATCTACTGGATCTCCCTCGTCCATCTTCAGAGTTATATCTTCAACAAATACTGGAAGATTAGTCAAGCATGATTTCCCCTTCATAAATCCATGCTGACTCTGACCTATCCTGTTACTACGATTCCAGATGTGTCGTAATTTCATCCTTTATAATAGACTCCAGCATCTTTCCCACCACTGAGGTTAGACTACCTGGTCTGTGATTTCCTGTTTTCTCTCTCCCACCTTTCTTAAAAAGTGGTAACATTAGCCACCCACCAATCCGCAGGAACTGATCCCGAATCTATCGAACTCTGGTAAATAATCAACAGCGCATCCACGATTTTTTGAGCCACCTCCTTCAGTACCCTGGGATGCAGACCACCAGGCCCCGGGGACTTATCAAACTTCAGACGTAACAGTCTCTCCAACACCAATTTCTGGCAAATATTAATTCGCTTAAGTTCAGATCCTTCAGCCACTGTTACCTCAGGGAGATTGCTTGTGTCCTCCCCAGTGAACACAAATCTGAAGTACCAATTCAATTCTTCTGCCATTTCTTTGTTTCCTGTAATATATCCCCCTGTTTCTCTCTTCAAGGGCCCAACTTTAGTCTGAACCATTTTTTTGCCTTTCACATTCCTGAAAAAGCTTTTACTATCCTCCTTTATATTTTTGGCCAGTTTTCCTTCGACCTCATTTTTTCTCTGCGTATTTCCTTCTCAGTAATCCTCTGTTCTTCTTGAAAAGCTTTCCAGTCCTCTGTTTTCCCACTTTTCTTTGCTATGTCATACTTTTTCTCTTTTAACTTTATATCTTTCTTAACTTCCCTCGTCAGCCACGGCTGCCCATGCCTCCTCCTAGGATCTTTCTTCCTTTATGGAATGAACTGATCCTGCATCTTCTGCATTATACACAGAAATATCTGCCATTGTTCCTCCACTTTCATCCCTGCTAAGGAATTAAACCATTGAACTTTGGTCAGCTCCTCCCTCATAGCTCCATATTTCCCTTTATTCAACAGAAATATTGTCACTTCCGATTGTACCCTCTCCCTCTCAAATTGCAGATTGAAGCTTATTGTATTATGGTCACTACTTCCCAACGGCTCCTTCACTTCGAGGTCACTGATTTATTCTGATTCGTTGCACAATACCAGATCCTGAATTGCCTTCTCCCTGTTAGACTCCAGCACCAGATGTTCTAAGAATCCATATCGGAGGCACAAAGTCTCTTTCTTGAGGTCCAATACCATCCTGATTCTCCCAATCTACTTGCATGTTGAAATCCCCCATAACAACTGTAGTTACATCTTTGCGACAGGCCAATTTCGCCTCCTGATTCAACTTACATCTGACATCCAGACTACTGTTTGGGGGCCTGTAGGTAACTCCCAAGAGGGTCTTTTTATCCTTAGAATTTCTCAGCTCTATCCACACTGACTCTACATCCCCTGATTCTAGGTCCCCCTACGCAAGGGACTGAATGTCATCCCTTACCAACATGGCCACCCGACTCCCTCTGCCGATCAGTTTGTCCTTATGATAGCACGTGTAGCCTTGTATATTCATTTCCCAGGCCCTGTCCACTTGAAGCCACGTCTCAGTTATCCCCACAATATCGCATTTGCCAATTTCCAAAAGAGCCTCAAGCTCATCCATCTTATTTCTAATGCTTCGTGCATTCATGTATAGTGTTTTTAATTTGTTACTGCCCTCACCCTTCCCATCAACTCCTATTTCACTCAACCTTACAACATGATCCCTTTTTGAGTTTTCTGCCTCATTGATACTATTGTCTTTCTTGATTTCCCTTGTTCTAATTTTCCCTTCAATTTCCTTCTAAAACATCCAGTTTGTCCTCTCCCTCCCGATACTTAGTTTTAACGTAGCTGTGTTGCAGTAACAAACCTGCCTGCCAGAATGCTGGTCCCTAATCTATTAAGGTGCAAACCGTCTCTCTTGTACAATATATGCTTACAACAAAATATACCCCAGTTATCCAAGAATTTAAATCCTTGCTTCCTGCACCAGTTTCCCAGCCACGTGTTCAAATCCATTATCTCCCTGTTTCTGGCCTCACCACCCTGAGGAACTGGAAGCAAACCCGAGATAACCACCTTGGACGTTCTGCTTTTCAGTCTTCTTCCTAGTTCTCTGAAGTCCCGCTGTAGTATGTTCTTCCTCTTCTTTCCGACATCATTTGTGCCGACATGTACGACCGCCTCTTGCTCTTCACCTTCGTCCTTGAGAATTTCCTGCACTCTGTCTGTGATGTCTTTAACCCTGGCACCAGGAAGGCAACAAACCATCCTTAAGTCCCGTCTGCTGCCACAAAAACCCCGGTCAGTTCCTCTCACGATGGAGTCCCCTATTACCACAGCTCTGTGTGATGTCCGACTCTTCCGCTGTGCCTCCACGCCAACTTTTGATTGACGGACCTGGCCGCCTCGTGGACTGGCAGTGTCATCTGTCTCTACTGTTTCCAAAAGATTCAACTTGTTCCCGACAGGTACTTCCCCCAGAGTCTCTTACACCCCGGGGTCTCCTCTCCGCCTTCCTCATCGTCTGCTCTCTTCTGCTCTTTTCTGGTATGGTCGGTGTAATAATCTCGCTGAAGGTCTTGTCCAGAAAGATCTCATTCTCTCGGATGAGCCAATGGTCCTCGAGTTCTTTCATCAGTGCTGCAATATGCTCGGTCAGTAGCTGAACGTGAACACACTTTCCACACTTATACGAGCCAGACACACCAGAGTCGTTGACCTCCGACATCAAGCACGTAGCACACTGAACTTGGCAGCCATGTCTTCACCGTCTTCAACTGTGGCGTAATCACTTCACTCAATCTCCTTGTCAAAGACTCGTTTCAGGCGTAAGTTCTTCATCAGGAAAGTAAGGGAGGGGGAAGGGGCTGAGAATTAAATAGGATGGTGGGGGTGGAACTGGGTGGAAGGTCGCTTGGAAGGCGATAGGTAGATTTAGGCGGGGTCTGATGGTTATAGTTCGGAGGGGAGGGTAAAGTGGCTAGGTGGTAGGACAGCTGAAAACGTCAAACTATTCAGCATCAACGTTGACTTCACCAATTTCCAAAGTGCCCCTCCCCCAACCATTTAAATTAGCACTGCCCTCTTGAACTGCCCTAACTGTCCATCTTCCTTCCCACCTATCCACTCCACCCTCCCCTCTGACATATCAGTTATACTCCAACCTACATTTTCCTATCACCCTCCCAGTGACCCTCCTGCCAGCCCAGCTCCTACCCTCGTATTTACCTTTCAGCCCCCTTGTTCCCCGCCACATTCCTGGTGATGGGTTTATGACTGATACATTGATTGTCCTGCTCTTTGGATGCTGTCTGATCTGTTTTGCCTTTCCGGCTCCTCACTTCTCAAATATTAGAAACTGAACAGATCCTGCATCTTGCAAAATTATTACTTTTGTCCTCTCCCCATACCCCTTTTTTGCTTAGTAAGTTTTATCTACAGAGGTGTATTCTTTGTAGGGATCAGGCACTGACTCCATACCCAGCCCCTGTCTAGGCTGTGCACTCTCCTGCAGCTCCTCGGCTCTACTTGGGGTCTCCTTTACCAGGTTCACTAATACCACTGGCTTAATCACATCTTTTCCCAAAGTGCCTTGCTTCAATGCCCAGCACGGTGTGTCCCAGTTTACTGCAGTGAAAACACCTTTTCCCAGTGTCCTTCTTAAACCATCAGCACTGTAATTTTATGTGTTCCGCTCCGTTATAATGAGAACACCTGAGGCCTTTCACCACCTTTCAACCCCCTTGGGCTTCTTTTTCACCGGTGGTAAACTATTGCCAGTGTGCTTTACTCTATGTTTTGTTGTTTAGGATCTCCCCTTCTCCCAATTTCTATCCCTCACAGGATGAAAATCCTCCCAGAAGCTAAATATAATCTCATGCACCAGTGCATATTTACCTGCCATTTCTGCTGCGCTTCTCACTTCTTGAACTTCCTATTCATTCACTTGAATTCTTACCATCTCTGGAAGTGAGTCTTTAAACTCCTCCGGCAGAATAATCTCCCTTCGAGCCTCACAGGTCTTATCTATTTTTAAGGCCTGCACCCATCTCTCAAAATGACTGTGTTTAATTCTTTCAAACTCAATATAAGTCTGACCTGGTTCCATCTCTATATTTCTGAACCGCTGTCTATATTCTTCTAGTACCAATTCATAAGCACTCAACGTAGCCTGCTTGACATCTGCATAATCTCTTGCTCCCTCACATGACAGCACTGCATATACCTCTCAAGCTGTACCCACCATCTTAGTCTGAACTAGCATTACCCACAGGTTCACTGGATATGCCATCTGCCGAGCCAATTTCACAAATGAAATAAAAACGGTTTTGGCATTTTTCGCACTGAAATATGGCAATGTATTAACACAGTTGCATACATCCCTACATTCTCCCTTCATCTTCATCCTGCTAATTTAACTTTCTTAACTAATTCCAAACTTTTGAATTTCAAATTCTCCCTCTCTTCCTTTTTCCTCTCTTTCTCTTTCTCTATCTTCTCTCTCTTTCAGTCTCTCTCTTTATCTTCTAACTGCAGTTGTCATATTTGCAATTTAAGTTTTTTCTAACTCGACTGCAGTTGCCAGCTTCTCTGATAGACCAAAGTGCTTGAGCAACTCCATTATGATGACAGCTTTCCTTTTGTCTCTGGTGAAACACAATTCTACTCTACATGTTAATTCTAAAAGTATGCCCTTCCTTTATCTTTCTACACGTTCTTGGCAAATTTGGGTACCATCTTCAAACCTCAGAACCTTTTTAGTAATATTAAAAGCCATTTCTTTTAAATTAACCGACCACAAGGAAACAAAATTAAATGAATTTTCTCACCTGTATTACTTGAAGATCTAGGTCACTAACTGCCAAGTGTTGGAATCTGCTGGGACCTTTTGTACCCCAAATCTGTTCACATCTGTCTAAATTCCATACGACAAGCCCTCAAACTGTTATGATGTCGATGTTGAACCCCTCTGTTAATTAAAACCACACACCCAGAAAAGCTCACCTCACCTCGTTATCTGTTAAAACATGAGTGACAAAGTAGTCGCAAATTCCACGATTAAGAGAAAAATAACAATTTATAATTATGTATGTTAACTCGCTGAACTTGAAGGTTTGTTTTCAGATGTTTCGTCACCAAGACTGGGTAACATCATCAGTGAGAGTCTCTGGTGACGCACTGGTGGGATGTCGTGTCTTTCTATTTCTAGGTCTTGGTTTCTTAAGTGTCGTGATGTCATTTCCATTTTTTTGTTCAAGGGAAGGTAGATAGGATCGAAATTAATATGTTTATTGATGTACTTCTGGCTAAAATGTCATGCTTCTAAGAACTTTCGTGTGTGGCTTTGTCCTAGGAAGTGTGTGTTGTCACAGTCAACGTGGTGTCCTTTTCCTGTATGTATGGGAACTAGTGAGAGTGGGTCATGTCTTTTGGTAGCCAGTTGGTGTTCATGTATCCTGCGAGCACGACAACAGGACAGTGTGAAATGGAGGAAAAATGATTTTTTATACACTGTTTAATCAGTGTGTGTTCAGATAAGGAAGATTGTTCATATGTGTACAACACATTCTGAATGACAACGGAGACATAGTTAACGAAAAATGATGCACACGATGTATAAAATTTATAAATCATTAAAACAATATTTGATCCTCATCTGAAGTGATATCTTCCCTTTCTCTCAACGTTCCCCCTTTTCTGGGATTCCCAACTCTAGTCTCACATTCTTCTTAGGATGTGTGTTATAAATTCTTGTTTCTGGTTTCCCAACTTATTTCAGTTAATCCACTTTCTACCAGGAATTAAATATGTTGGCCTGTTGGGTTCTTTCCAAAGCTAGTGTCTGTCATATTGTTGGAGAGAAAAGTTATGGCATCAGACCCAGCATTTAAACATATTGCTCTGTTGTACGTGCACTGTACAAAGGACCACCGCCCACAGGAATTGCCAAAACATTGAGGGAAGTATATCTATTTCGATCATATAGTTTCTCATTTTCCACATCTCCATATCTATATCCTCTCTCTCTCTCTCGTTCACCCTTTGTGTCTATTTAAGAAATCCACCAGTCATTCTTCGTGGCCCATCTCTCAAAACTCCTTCTTTCAGTTATACGCAATGCTTTCTTCAAGATGTCATGTGGTTATAATTAAGCAATGTAACTACCAAGACATGCGGGAGGAGCTGGCCAGAGTTAATTGGAAGGGGAGCTGAGCAGGAAAGACCATGGAGCAGCAATGGGAGAAGGTTCTGGGGATAATTCGGAAGATAATACCAGAAATGCAACCCCAAGAAGATGAAACATGCTCATGGGAGAACAAGGCAGCCATGTGTTACAAGGCATCAAACCAAAAGAGAAAACATGCAATGTGGTGAAGTTGATTGGGAATCCAGAGAATTCATTGGCTCTGCAACTACATAAGGCTGGTATCACTGACACTACAGAGCTCTTAATCATGGTCAGGGAGAGAAACAGAGGAAACACATTCACTTTAAACACAGAAGATGGTATTTCTCAAGGAAAAGGATTCAGGTGAATTAAACATTTGAATTAAGATCAGTTAAATGCTTTTGCGGAATGTGTCAGATTGGAAGCAAGACCCGGGGAGACAGACCCTCAGCAGAATGAGAGTTTGAAAATGGAAGTATTTCCACATCAGAAACCAGGTTAGGTCACTGAGTGCAGGGCTCATGGGTGAATGGGTCTCAGTGAGATTTGGGGAACAGACAGCAGAATTGCATTGCAGATATTGCAGCTCGAAACTGAGTATTCACGTAGTGCTGTAGACCACAGCAGCAGGAGAAGTAGAACAGCATTCAACCACAACCTGTAACTTCTTGCCAGGGTAACACCTCAGTCTGTCATTACCATCAACACCATCTATGACTCAGTGACGAGTGTGGGTGAAGATGTCAGTCAGAATCACATGAACTTTAACCTGATGCTAACTCATTAAAGCTACCGTGCTTGACAAAAAGATCTGATGGAAGCACAGCAGTCCTGTCACATTCAGTCCTAAATGGTGATGGACGATTAAACAAATGACTGGAGGAGAATGCTCCACAATCTTTCCCATCCTAAATAATGGAACATACCTGCACATCAGTGTAAAAGAGAAGGATGTTTTATCTGCACCATCCTCTGCAAGAAGTGCCAGCCCGATCCCACCCATCATGGCTGGAGTTACTCACGATCGCCAGGATGCCCCGATAGTCCGTGATCCCTTGCACTGGTGCCATCTTTAAAACATAATGGACACACGATTGAGCTCTCTCAGTTTGCAGCTGCCCTGCACAGTTTATCCTGAGCATGGCAGGTAAGGATAAATTGCACCACGGTTTGTTGACAGGGGCATGGAGGTCCTGGTGGAAGGGCTAGTACAGAGGGGGACCATTTTCTTCACAGAGGGAGCCACACCACAAGACCCACCAAGCATGGCCTGAGCTCACCAACCAGCTCAGTGCAGTATCTGCGGTCTGAAGAAATATTCAGCAATACAGGACAAGCTTCAATAACCTTTTCCCACTCTGTCAGGATAAGGGTCACCATTCTCCCTGCTCCCTCACACTCACTGTATAGCACTGTATATCTGTTACAGCACCGACATCCGAACACGATTCATGGTCCATGACTCTCACTATTGCATGCAAAGCCTACACACACACACAGACACACACACACACACACACACACTCTCTCTCTCTCTCGCATTCGCAATATTCCCACATGTTGATAGAATATTCTGAAGAACGCTGATTGTGGAATGTTCAAGTTAGTGTTCCAAATAATTCCCATTTTCAGGAAAATGTCAATGACCCCGCATGTAACACAGAAGGGGAAGGAACAAAGTTGTACAATTTTCAAATCACATGCAATTCAAATCCACCATGAGGCCATTCAGCCCTTCAAACGCATTCTAGCATTTAAGAAGATTGTGGCTGATCTGATGCATTTCTCAGTTCCATGTTACATGAATTTTCAGTCATTCAACCCCTGGGCTCCTGTCACTGAGCAGACAACACTCAGGCACTTTTACTCCGGTTTTCTTCAAGCGCCTGCTCGAGGGCTTTTCCCATGGGGGCGCACTCTCCCAACAATATATTCCACCAGCTTTCTTTGTCTATGTAATGGTAAGAACATTTTACACAGAGCAATCAAAAATCTACACGTTATCGATATCCAGTCACACTTAGTAATTCTGGTTATTTCATATGTCTTAACCTATCGTATTCAGCCAAAGACGGATTTGAAATACTTGTCTCATTATAAAATACAATTTCTAGCAGAGAACGTTTTTACCCTCAGTCGTTATTTTGACCGTTACCTGAATTGTAACTTTTTCATTGTTATGACTGTTTCTCTTGCCCTTTGCCTGTGCCTGTTTCTGTCTGTAACAGTTACACTGTCTCCCACTCAGTTGGCTGGACGGCTGGTTTGCGATGCAGATGGAGGCCAGCAGCGCTGGTTCACTTCACCACAGTCACAGAGGTTACCATGATGGGGACGCTGTCTCATCCTCAACCCATCACTCGAGGCGTGGTGACCCTCAGCTTAAACGACCACAAGTGGTCTCTCTCTAATGACAGAGCAGCTCTCTGATCCTTGGAACTCTGTTCTATCACTGTTAGCATTTTAAAATGTTTTCTAGATTACCATTTCATTTTGCCGGATGTTCTGAAGCAGTGTCATTTTTTACCACAGTCAACATTTCCCCATGGTGCACATCGCTGCCCATTCCTTGATAATCCTTGACTCTGTTGCTACTTAGGAACATTCTGTCTGTGCCTCAAAAATATTCAATAACTCTGCCTCCAATGGTCTGCGGGGAAGAGAGTTCCAAAAACTCATAGCACTGAGAAAGCAAAAAAAAACCTCACCTGGGGTGTGAGGTGAGTTTTTGTCTACTTCCCTGAGATTGGATACAATTACATTGGAAGCAGTTCAGCGATGTTACACTTCATGTATTCCAGGGATGAAGGTCTTATGTTATGGTTACTCATCGAAAGAGAGGTGATCTTACTGAAACATACAAAGCCTTCAGCAGAGTGTATCAGGTAGATATCCGTTGGGTATTTGTATAGTCCAAACTTTTTGATATTGTTCTAGAACCTCAACCGTGGGCATTCTACCCATCAAATCCACACTGACCCAGCGAACAGCATCCCAGCCAGACCTGTCCCCATCCTATCCATGTAACCCTGCATTTCGCATGACTGACACATCTAACATACACATCCCTGGTCACTATGGGCAAATTAGCATGGCCAATCCACTCTAGGCTGCACATTCTTTGACTGTGGAAGGAAACTGGAACACTGGGATGAAACCCACACAGACACGGGGAGAATGTTCAAACTCCACATACAGGACCCCTGAGGTTGGAATTGAGTCCAGCTCCTTGGTGATGTGAGGCAGCAGTGTGAAACACAGATCAACCATGCTCCTCCATTAGTTATAATAGTTACTTGTGTCTGACTAAAGAAATCTGCTTGACTTGTTCTTATCATTGAACCTGACCCAGTCTAAGACTTTTATCATCGGCCATTTCACCAATCTGGTCACATTTAAAATGTGATGTGAGTAGTGAAGGAGTGGGACTAGAAAAGGAAACAGTGACACCCTCCAACCTCAGTCAGAACCAGAGTGAGGAGAAATTCACAAAGTGGGGATTTATTCACGTAGGAATTCTCCTTCCCAGAAGTATGGGATGAATGAAGCTTTTTATTATGTCGAGGCTGGCTTCATCTGATTTTCCATAGAAAGTGGATAATGCTGCTTGGAGTGAAAAGTGCAGCTGGGACCACAATGCGATAGGCCACGACCTTATCAACTGGTGGAGTAGTGTCAAAGGGCCGAATGTCCCACTCGTGTCCCTCAGCCCTATGTTCTGATGTTCCATTCAGCCCTTCGAGCCTGCTACACAGGGGCAGATCGAGGTCACCCCGATGGTTAGATATAGTTTGGGAAATTTAATTGGAAAATCCAGGCTGAGTCAGGAATTGACCCTCACCTCAATCCCTCTTTTCAGGTTTCCTGTCTCTGTAACTTCTGCTCCAGGTGTGGGTCTTGTTACAGACCCACATTCGCTGTGAATACAGCCTTCTCCCCGCAACCAGCGTGAGCTCAAACAAATCCTCTGCTCTCCCTGAATGCACCATTGTACAACACCATTTTCAGGGAAAAAACCAGTTACTTTCCAGAAGAATAACATAAGAACGTAAGAAATAGAAACAGAAGCAGGCTATTCGGCCCCTCAAGCCTGCACTGTCATTTAATAAGAACATGGCTGAACTACTTCAGGGCTCAACTCCACTTTCCCGCTAACCCCTTGTATCCCTCAACTCGCTGATATGTCAAAACCCAATCCAGCCAGTCTGTAAATACATTCAGTGACCCAGTCTCCACAACCTCTGGGTTAGAGAATTCCAGGCATTCACTCTCTTCTGAAAGAAGACGTTTCTTTGTATCGATTTCCCTTATTTTGTATCTCCAACCCTAAGTTCGGCTCTCTGCCCTGGAATTGATCCACATTCTCGAAAGCTACCTTGTCAAGCCCCCTCTTTCTCTTGTCCATTTCAGTAATATCATCCACATTCATTTCAACCACAATGAATAAACGCCTCACCATTTTAGATGTACTCAATAATTAATCCCTTTCATTCCAGGAACCCGCCTAATGAACCAACCTAGTTATTTGCTGCATCAGCATGCTGACGTTATGCTTCAGACACAAAAACAATCCCATCCCTTCGCACTGATCCTTTTGCGGGTGTCTTCTCCATTAAGTAACAGTCTGCCTTTTGGTTCTCAGTGTCATCCTCAAACTCGGATATATATTGCACTCAGCTCCGGCTTTCAGTATAGATTGTAACTAAATCTTGCATTGGACTGATATTTGTGATACCCCAGCAGATAGATTCATCAGGAAGATCCATTAACCCTGACAGTCTGATTTCTATGTGTTAACCAACCGTCATCCCATGCTAATATATTAGCTGTCAAATTATGAGCTTCTGTCTTGTGTAACAAGTTTTTTTTCGTGAAACCTTATGAAAAATCTTGAGAAAGCCTCGTATCTACCAGATCCCCTTTATCATGTCCTTTTTTTACATTCTCAGGGATCTCCAGAAAAAAAACTTTGCATGATTTTACAGGCAAAATGTAGATCGCCTTTCACAAAACCATGTTGACTTTGCATGAAGCTTTTTCTAATTGTCCTGCAATTCCTTCCTTAATAATAGACTCTAGCAGATTCCCAACAATAATATTGAGGCTAAATGGTTACTGCTTTCAGTCTCGCTGTTTTCTTGAAAACAGGCGCCCCATTGAAGGGTCTCCAGTTTCACTGGAAAATTCCTGCAATCCAAAGAGTTATGAAATATTTCTCACAGGAACACCAGTCACTCTGTAACCGCCGCTTTTAAAACCAACTGTGGATTACTGCTGACCTGCGTACCCTTACTCTTATCTGTTTATTAAAAAGCCTTTTTCCTTTTGTTAGAGACAGTTCACTAACTTCCCTCTTATTGCTATTTTGATTATATCATTGAAATACTTACAGTGCCTTCTAATGTGAGGAATGATATAAAATTCTGGTGTAAATTATCTGTCTGTTCCCTCTAGGCATACCCTCCAAACATCCTCAATATATTTTCCTAATTCCTTTCTACCAAAGGGCATACATTCATCTTGAACTTTCTTTATATACATATTAAAGCTTGCACTGCTTGCTTTTATATTTCTTGCCAGTTTTCTTACATCATATCTTTCTTCCCTTTTTCCTTGCTTCCTTTGATTCATACAGTCATATCGTGCACAAACAAACCCTTTGGTCCAACTTGTCCATGCTGACGAGGTTTTCCAAACGAAACTAGTCTCATCTGCTTGCATTTGGCCCATATGCTTCTGAACGTTTCCCATTTATATATTTGTCCAAATGTCTTTGAACTGTTGTAGCTGCACTTGCATCTTCCTCTGGCAGCTCATTCCATAAGCAAATTACCCTCTGTGCGAAAATGTTGTCCATTTGTCCCTTTTAAATTTCCTCCTTTTAACCTTAAGCTACGTCATCTATGTTTGGACTCTCCTGTCCTCTCAAAAAGACCTTGGCTATTCTCCCTATCCATGCCTCCCATGATATTAAAACTTCTAGAATGTCACCCCTCAACACTCCATCTGATTCTAGCTTCAAGAGCAAACATTTAAAGATAACCACTGCAAATTTGTAACAGTATTAAAAGTGACAGGTAAACAACACACTGCCCAAACTTCATAATGTAATTTGTTTTTCTCCATGTTACAATCCTAAGGCAGCTTGCAATTCTTACTCGTGCTCATGAGACGTCAAGCAAACAAATTCCTTTGTCTAAAGGGGGTGATGATCTCAACAGTGAAAACGTATATTTGGCCAGTTCTATGTTAAAAAAAAAAGAATTCTTATACCATACGGTCAGCATGCACCTTTAGCATAGTGAGATGAAGGCTGGGTGTACTTTTTGGATTTGGGATCACAATGTGAATTCAGTGCAAAGGGAGAATGGTGTTTTCAATACGGTTTACTCCAACAATGAAACTTTCCAGAGTGAGATGTGAATGGGAGGTGTAAAACAGCATGAATAGTGAGGCTGAGCCACACTGAGACCAGTGGCAAGGTGGCAGCACAAAACGCAGATTGATGCTAGTGCAGGGAAGGTAGACTGGAACGAGTTTCAGGTGAAGTGGGGAGGGACCATAATGTGAGAGAATGTGCTCTGTAATTTGAGATGGAGAACCTGGAATCAGGAAAGGAGAGGAGCAGGGAAGAGGATGGAGCAGCAGTGACAGGGGTTTCTGGGGAGAATTCAGGAATCACAGCTGAAAGTCATGCCCCACATCTGCTTATGGGCCCTGAAATAAACATCCTAAATCTGGCCCTACACTAATGCTCATCATGGTATCCTTGTCAACCATGGTGGTACATCTTCTAATCGAGTCCTTCTTTTTGAACAGAAACAACAATTTCTTAGCGTTATTGGATATCTGCTTGAATGTCTGCCCAGGTATACCCACTGACCTTCCTCTGGGTCTACTTCCACATCCCGCTTCAGATCAGATGTGAGACAGAAAGCCTTTATTTAGATGTCTAAGTCTTTTCAATCATTCAGGGGGGACTTCTGCATGTAGCTGAACACATGATCAGCGGAAGCTGACTCCATTCTCCCAGTTTCTCCATCTTTGTTGTTTCTGTTTGATGACGCCACATTCCAGTGAACTGCCACTGATGTGACCGCCTTTTCCTTCAAATCAGAAGTCCGCTAATTCCATTGAACAGGGCCTTCAGCTGTGACTATCACAACTCCCGCGCTTCTGTCCTCACTCCGTCCCCTCCTTACCAGAACAATGATAGATCTCCCCTCGTCCTCACTTCTACTGTACTAGAATCCACATTCACAGAATCATCTTCCATCATTCCACCATCTCCAATGGGACAGCACTATCAAACACATCTTCTCTCGCGACCACTGACAGCATTTCATAGGGACCATTTCTTCTGTAACACCCTCCATCATCCTGAACACTTCCCAACTCCCCATGACACATTCCCATGCAATTACAGAAGCTGCAACACATGCCCGTTCACCTCTTCTATCTCCACTGGGAAGTGTAAATTAACAAAAGATGCACAAATATCTTGGTTCTGAAACTACATACGACTGGAATCATTGACACTACAGAGTTCTTAATGAAAGTCATGGAGAGAAGCAGAGTGAAGCACATTCAATTTAAGCACCGAAAGTGGCATAACTGCAAGGGAAAACGTTCAGATGAATGTTAGAATTAGAATCGCTACACTGTGGAAACAGGTCCTTCAGCCCAACAAGTCCACACCGATCCTCTGAAGAGTAAACCAAGCACACCCATTTTCTTATCCTATATTTACCCCTGAATAATGCACCTAACCTGCAAATTTTTGGTTTGTGGGAGGGAACCAAAGCACTCAGAAGAATCCCACATGGAGAATGCGCCAGCTCCATAAAGACAGTCGCTAGAGGATGGAATCGAACCTGGGTCCCTAGCGCTATGAGGCAGCAGCACTAAACACTGAGCCTTGGTGCTACCTCACGGAATGCGTTTTGGAGTTTTGAAAAACAAGAAAATAAGAGGTGTGACACAATAAACAAACGCTCAGAGGAATGAGAATATGAAAATGGAAGTGCTACCACATCAGAAACCAGAGTAGCTCACGGGGTGCAGGTCAATGGGTCTCTGTATGAATTGGGCGATAGACAGCAGAATTGCATTGCAGAAGTTGCAGCGCAAACCCGGGAATTCATGTAATAGTGTAGATCACAATTGGACAGAAGGAGAATTGTACTGAGTTACAATCTGTAACTTTTTGCCCAGGATAATTCCTCAGTCCATTATTCTCATTAAGCTGAATGATGTTTCAGTCACGAGTGGAGGTGAACATACCAGGGTCAGAGCCGTGTGGACCTAAAACTGATGGCAACCCATTTAAAGCTACCACACTTGACTACTCACATACATTGCAAACAACAGGACTAACATCTGATAGAGAGGACGAAATGATTACAAAGCAAACAGATCAGATCGAAGCTCTGCAGTCCTGCCACAGCTCGTCAGAAATGGAGTTGAACTATGAAACTACTGACGAAAGAAGAGGACTCCACAAATATTATTTTTTTAAATTATTCAATGGGATTAGTGTGTCGCTGGATAGGTCATCTTGTATTGTCCGGAGGGTAGTTAAGAGTCAAACACATTACTGTGGGTCTGGAGGTACATGTAGGCCAGAGCAGGAATGAATGGCAGTTTCCTTCCCGAAAGGGCATCTGTGAACAAGATGGGTTTCTCACACAATCAGCAACTGTTTCTTGATCATCATTAGACTCTTAATTCCAAATATTTATTGGATTTGAATTCCACCATTTGCTGTGGCAGTATTCGAACTGAGGTCACATGAGCATTGCCTGGGTCGCTAGACTAACAGCTCAATACCACTAGGTTATTGCATTGCCATTCCCCGAAAGAATGGAACTTTGCTGCACATCAGTGTAAAAGACAGTATGCAATGTCTGCACCATCCTCAGCCACAAGTATCCCTTAGATGATACCCAACCAATTCGATTTGCTGCATGTGACATGAAGAAACAGCTGAACACAGTAGGTAAGAAAAAGGCAATGGGCCCTGACACCATTCCTGCAATAGGACTGAAGACTTGTGCTGCATAACAAGCCGTGTCTCTGGGAAACTGTTTCATTCCAGCTCCAACTCTGATATCTCCCTGGCAACGTGGAAAATTCCTCAACTATGTCCAATCCCTTAAGAGAAGAATAATTACAATCTGACCATTTACCACCCCCTCAGTCCCATCACGAAAGACAAAAATGTGTGAGTTATTTTTGACAGAGCTGTCAAGCAGCACAGAAATTATCTGCTCAGTGTGGTTTCCGATTGGTCCCCATGTGGAGATGGTGCTGTTGTGGAAATGTCACTGGATTACCAATCCCGACCAGGCTAATGCTCTGGCAGCTGGTGGAAGTTAAAAACAACTAATAAAATATCGAAATCTAAAATCTGCTGTCAGTAACAGTGACCTTGAAGCAAAGTCGATTGTAAACACCAATTGCCTTCCCAATGTAATTTCAGGCAGTGAATCTCCCCTGCTTTCCTATTCTGGCCGAAAAGTGCCTCCAGACGATAGACATGTGGCAAACTCTTCAACGGTCTCTAAAATGCCAAGCAAGACATTCTATTGTATCAAACTGTTCCGAGCCCTTAATGGATAAAATTGAACAGAACACCCAGCACCAATCTCGGTATGAGAAAAGGTAATGGGAAACACAGTCCTGTTGATCCAGAAGATGCCTCCTTCCTAACAGCTGAGAGCTTGTGACACAGTTATAGAGTTTTCACACAGACTGCACAGAAACATTGGGGAAGGAATAGGTCATTCAACACATTGAGCCTCCCCCATTCTAGTTTTTGGTCTAACATCTCTTCAATTTTTTTCCCAAACACTGCATACTGTATATCCTTTGAAGTGATTAATTATTGGAACAATGTGAATTACGAACTTCGGTCCATCAATTTTGCTTCCCCATTCAATATAACGATGGTTGATCCTTTCTCCCCACACCAAACTTCTGCTGCAACCTTGTCCCTTTAGTGTCAAGAAATACTTAACGAAATTCAGAGCCTTGCCTTCCACAGGCTTGTGTAGCATAGAATTCCCAGATTCACCAGTCTGTGAGTTCAGACATTTATTCTCATCTCAATGCAGAGTGCCCTGGCCGTACCTAATATTGTGGCTGCTTGTTTTAGACGTCCCAGGAGGTGAATTATCATCCCTGCTTCCAATAAATCTCGCCCTGTCAGAGTATTATATATCTCACTGAGATCTTCACTCATTTTCCTAAACCACATGGAATACAGACTCAGTCGCCCCAAACTCTGCTCCCACAACAAGTTTGTCATCCTATAGATCAGTCTGGTCATTCTTTGCTGCTCTCCCTCAATGTCAGGTTTGTCCTTCATTAGGTAAGGAGACCAAAACTGCACACAATACTGCACAAAGTTCGAGATGGGGTCTCACCAAGGTCAAGCAGAGCTGTAATAAAATACCCTTATTCCTGGACTCAAATTCCCCGGAAATGAAGGTCAACACATCATTTACCTTCCTAACGGCTTTCAGTTGCTCCAATCATGCTTTGAGTGACTGGTGTACAGGGAGATCCAGATCCTTTTCAATGTTACATATACTCAATTGGTGGGTCTATGTACATGGGGCAGCGTGCCAGTGCCAATCCCAGTATTGACGTCTGGCTTCAGAATGCACTGCCGTGAATGGACCTCAGAGTTCAGTGAAGAAGTCAACAAAGTATGCACGTTACTATCTTCATCGACCAACATTTCACATCAATTCCTTTTGAAATGCTAGCCTGATATTATATTTTTCCAACCAAAATGTTCAGTGTTACGTCAATCCACATTGCTGTTCATCTGCCACGTATTTGCCCATTTCCTCCACGTGTCTCAATTACCTTTAACTTCTTTACATCCGCCTCATCCAATCAATTCTCAGTTTGCTACCATCAGCAGATTTTGAAACATTCCATTTAGTACCCCAGAGCAGATGTTTAATCTACTTCCTGAGTAGATGGGTGCCAAACATCAATTCCAGGATCATCCTGCTCGTAATTGCTTTCCACTCCAAAAAAAAGGAACTGTTTATTCTGACTCACTTTTTCTTTCAGCTCTCTACCATTCTCAACCCATGCCAGTATATTAGATCACACTGTTGCACACTGTTATGGGCCAGGACAGAACACCTCAAGTCTTTTTAAGGAAGTAGTGCAGACTCAAACTTTGCTTGTTGCCTTAAGCAGGTGTAAGGAAGATATTCCAGGAGTGACGCAGCTTGTTAAGCCACTTAGTTTTAAATAAAACAGAATTTATTTTCAAGGTTACGGAATGAAACACAAACAGAAGAGAATAGCATGCAGAATAACAACCTATCCGAAAACCCAACAGATTATCCTAACTTAATGATGTAAGCAAATTAAATTCATAAGGAGTGGGTACATGGGAAGACCAAGAACTGACTTTCAATTCAGCCTACATAGATGTGGGGCATTACTGTGTGACATGATTAGGGATGACAATACCAAGAGACAGCCAATTAAAAGCCATTTCCATGCTACTAGTTCCACAGTAGGTAGAACTAAAGTGACTTTTCCCAGCTTTTCTCATTTTAAAGTTTTATAAATAAATATTAAAAAATATTAAAAGTTGGCTACTCAGCTAATCGTCCAGGTGAAGCTTTCTGGTCTTCAGTAGCACTTCATTTCTCAACCGAGAATCTGAAATTGGTTGAAAGCCATTGGGTGGTACCGTGGCAAAGTGGTTAGCACTGCTGCCTCACAGCGCCAGGGACCCGAATTCAATTACTGCCTCAGGCAACTGTTTGTGTGGAGTTTGCAAATTCTCCGCGGGTTTCCTGCGGGTGCTCCGGTTTCCTCGCACAGTCCAAAAATGCGCCGGTTAGCTGAATTGGCCATGCTCAATTGCGCAGAGCGAAGGGGTAAATGTAGACAAATGGATCTGGATGGGTTGCTCTTTGGGGGGTTGGTGTGGACTTGTTGGGCCAAAGGGCCTGTTTCCACACTGTAAGTAATCTGTATCTAAATAATCTAAGGTGTTGTTCGAAGTACTTGAAACAATCGCCATAAACACCCCATGGAAAATTCGAAAGGAAAAATCAAACCCAGTTTCTTCCAGGAGAGATATCAGAGAGAGGGGGCGGGGGTATCAGCATGGAACTTCTTCTTTGGCCTGATAGCTTCACAACTGGCTGCCTGCTTTCAGTAAACAGCCAGTCTGTGAAAAATCAGTCCAAACAAATCAAAGCAGAGGGTCTGCGCTGGGAGAACTGGCCACTCATCTTTAATAAGAACAGAAGGATGAGGATCAGGAGTAGGCCATCTGGTCCTTCTAACCCGCTCAGCCATTCTGTAACATCAAGGCTGATCGACTCGTGGACTCATGTCCACTTACCCGCACTCTGACCGTATCCGTTATTTACTTGATTGTTCAAAACATATCTATCTCAGCTCGAAAAACATTTACTGAAGTAGCGTCAACTACTTCACTGGGCAGGGAATTCCATAGAATTACAAGCCTCTGGGTGAAAAGGTTCTTTCTCAATTCAATCCTGAATCTGCTCCCTCTAATATTGAGGTTATTCCATCTTGTCCTAGCTTCACCTGATAGTGGAACCATCCTCTCTACTTTTTTCTGACCTCTTCCCTTCATAATATTGTTTATGTTTCTATAAGATCCTCCCCTCATTCTTCTAAATTCCAATGAATATAATGCTGATCTACTCTGTCTCTGCTCATAAGAAAACCCCCTCAACTTCAGATTCACCAGCGTGAATCTCCTCTGCATAACCTCCACTGCCAGTACATTGCTTTGCAAGTAAGGAGGCCAAAACTGCTCACAATACTCCAGGTATGACCTCACCAGCACCCTGTACAGCTGTAACATAACCTTCCTGCTTTTAAATTCAACCCCTTTTGCAATGAAGAACAAAATACCATTTACGTTCCTAATTATTTTATGTACCTGCAGATCAACCTTCTGTGATTCATGCACAAGGACAGCCAGGTCCCTCTGCACAGCAGCATGCTGTAACATTTTTACAATTCAAGTAATAATCCTTTTTACTGGTACTCCTAACAAAATAGATTACTTCATATTTATTAACATTGTATTCCATCTGCCAGACCTATACCCATTCATGCAATGGAACTATTTTCCTCTGCAAAGTTTCACAGTACTCTCAAACTTTGCTCTGCCACTCATCTTCGTGCCATCTGCAAACTTTGTCCAACTACGCATGCTCCCAACTCCACATCATCGATATAAATTGTGAATAATTCCAACCCCAACACTGATCCCTGAGGCACACCACTCAGCACTGATTGCCAGCCAGGATAGCACTCATTTATACCCACTCTTTGCTTCCCGTTAGTCAACCAATCTTTTATCCATGCCAATACTTCAGCCGTAGCGCCATCCATCTTGATCTTATGCAGCAGCCTACTATGTGGCACCCTGTCAAAGCCTTTTTGTAACCTAGATACACCAGATCCACTGCTGCCTCGTTGTCTATCTTGCTCGTAATGTCTTCGTAGATTTCCAAAAGATTGTTAAGCATGATCTGCCCTTCATGCATCCTCGCTGCATCTGTGCAATGGGCCGTTTTCTATCAAAATGCCTTGCTATTTCTTCCTTGATAATATTGTCAAGGCATCTTCCCCACTACTCAGATGAAGCTAACTGGTTTATAATTCCCCAACTTTTATCTACCTGCCTTTTTAAACAATGGCGTTCCATTTGCTGTTTTCCAATCTGCTGGGACGACCCGAGAGTTCAGCAAATTGTAGAAAATTACCACAAGTGCACTTGTTATTTCTCCTGCTATCTTTTTAGTACCCTGGGATACATTACATCAGGGCCAGGGGATTCGTCTAACCTTATCTCCATTACTCGATTAGCTTGCCCAATGCTACCTCCTCTGTAATAATGATTGTTCACAAGTCCTCACCTACCTTCATCTCTTTGGTAAAAACAAGGACAGCAGATGCTGGAAACCAGATTCTAGAGTGGTGCTGGTAAAGCACAACAGTTCAGAGCATTCCTGATGAAAGGCTTTTGCTCGAAACGTCGATTTTTCTGCTCCTCAGATGCTGCCCGAACTGCTGTGCTTTACCAACACCACTCTAATCTAGAATCTTAATCTCTTCGTCGATCACTGGCATGTTATTAGTGTCGTTCGCTATGAAGACTGATACAAAATACCTGTTCAATGCCTCAGCCATTTCATCATATCCTGTAACTAAATGCTCCTTCTTATCCTCTCAAGGACCAACATTGAAGTTAGCCACTCATTTTAATTTTATATATTTAGGGAATCATCTGCTATCTGTCTTCATATTCTGTACTAGTTTTTTTTTCGTGTTCTATCTTACTTTTCTTTATAGCTTTTTTCGTGGCTTTCTGTTAATCTTTAATCTTTTCCCAATCTTCTAGGTTCCTGCTGTTCTTGACCACTTTGCATTCCATCTCTATCAATTTCATAGCCTTGCGTATTTGCTTAGACACCCACGGCAGACTGCCCCTTTTCTGAGAGTCTTTCCTTTTCACTGAATATACTTTTACTTAGGACTTGGAAAAAATCCTTTGAAAATCCTCCACTGCTCGTCAACTCTCACCATAAGGTATTTGTTTCCAGTTGACTTTTGCCAAGTCCTCCCTCCATTCTGTTGTAGTCTCCTTCGTTTTAGCACAGGACCCTGGTATTAAATTTTATCTTCACTCTCCATCTGTGTTTTAAATTCAACCATACTGTCATCATTCCTTCCAAGTTGATTCCTAACTAAGAGTTCATTAATTATTCCTGTCTCATTACACAGGACCGGATCTAGTATAGCTCGCTCCTCATTGTACGTGTTTTAATTTTCAACTTGAAAGCATTCCCAAGTTGTCAAACCCAGACTCTTTGGATTCGCTGCTTTTCAGACTGCTATGAAAGAAAAACAAAGACAGCATAACCTTGTTAAAGGAGTAGCATTGTCACAACACTACACTTGGGACATCATCAAAAATGTTTCTGAAAATTCAAATTCACTGCATCTATTGCTTCGCCATAATTTATTTCGCAGTCGGAATCTTCAATATTATTCTCCATTAATAATTTGGTATTGACTTGATCCATGTTCATTACTTTCAAATTAACATAATTCTCAAAGTTCCCTGGCAAAGCGTTCTTTCTAATAGACTCTTGTATTGTCCTGATTGCTTCTCTGGTACTAAGCAGACGGTAATTTCCTGCTGTCTCCCTGCCTCCTTTAGAAATATTGGGATTCCATTTGCTGCTCTCAAATCTGTCAATTCAATCACCTGGAATTTGGAACACGGAAAGCAGAGTATCCATTATTCCCATGGCCACCTTCTTTAGGAATCAGAGATATAGATTATCATTCCATGGGGATTTATCAGATTTCAGTACAAATACTTTCTCCAAAACTGCTTAGTTAGTGATTGATTGTATTTCCTTTCTTTCCCAGTAGACTTCAAATTGTTTGGAAGCATTTTTTAAATATCCTATCATGAAGGCAGAACTGAAGTAAATGCTTCATAGTCTGCCATTTTCCTCTTCTCCATTCGTTGGTTTTGGACTGTAAGGAAGCTACAATTATCTTCTCCAACATTTCACCTTGGTATATTGTACCTGGAGAAGATTTTACATTTCACGCTTGTTAATGTACTCTTCCAAAGTCCATTAGTTGCTGTCTTAAGCTGTTCAATGATTGACCTTCCACAGACATACAATCACAGAAGCATAGACTCTGTACCATCAAAAATACAGCACGATTTATATTATTCCAAATTTCCTACATCAGTCCCGTAGCCATGAATGGTATGACACTTCAAGTGCTCGTCCAAATAATTTTTAATGGTTGTGAGATTACCCGTGATAACTGCCCCACCTTCGGAAGTCCATTCCAGATTCCATGACCCTCTGGGTGAAAAACAATCCCCGAATCATCTCTAAACCTCAAATCCTTCCCTTGAAACGTGTGCTCCCCTGTTCTTGGCCATTTGACTAAAAGGAACAGCTACTGTCTATCTACCCTGTCCATGTCCCTCTAATCTTATCCTTCTGAATCACGTCCCCCTCAGCCTTCTCTCATTCAAACTGAACAATCCGAGCTTATTCAGCCTCTCTCCATAGCTGACATGCTCCATCATTGGAAACATCCAGGTGAATCTCTGCACCCCCTCCAGAATAATCACATCCTTCCTGTAATGTGGCTCCCAGAACTCCACATAGTATTCCATATTGGCCTCAACAAAGTGCTACATCGATCTTGTAATCTATGCCTCGATGAGTAAAGGTTATGCCTACTGCTTCCATTGACTTCTTACGTAACCTTTTATTCTCCCACGTCACATTCAAGAATGTGTGGAAAAGCTCCCTATGATCTTTCTTGTGTGCTACAATTCATTGCGTATTCCCCATTTAGTTCCTTCTGCCAAAGTGCATCACCTCAGTTATCAGACTTACATTCCATCTGCCATTGATCCACCCATCTGACCATTCCATCTGTATCTTACTGTCACATAAGACCTTCCTCCTCACTGCCAATCACCCGGTCAATCTTTGTATCAAACACAGACTTACTTATCACACTCCCACTCCCCCTCTACATCCACACCTGCACCATTTATGAATACCACAAGTAATAATGGACACAGCACTGATCACTCTGGTATACCGGGGACACCGGTCTCCAGTAACACAAACAGCCTTCTAACACCACCTGTCTTGTGCAAAATTTTCTTTAACACTGATCTGAAACACACTGGTGTATAGTTCCCTGTTCTATCTCTACAACCCTTCCTATAAAGGGTGTTCTCCAGTCCTCGGACACCTCACCTGTGACCAGATTCTATTTAAAAATTTGCATCAGCGCCTTTCATCCCTTGTCTCCAACAGCAGCCTGAGATGTAACTGATCTGGACTTGGGGATTGGTCCAATTTTATACCAGTCCATCTTCTTGAGTTCTGTATCTGCCTCCTCCTTTTCCCAAGTAAAACAGACGTGAAATTCTCATATAACAATCAATCAGCGTCTCCAGTTTCAAACACAAATTTCCACCTTGATCTCAGACCAAGTCTCCTCAGCAGTCCATTGTGCCATCTGAGGAATTAATCTGGAGAAAGCCCATTCAATATATGTGATCAGTTTATTTTACTTAGATCACGACATCAAAATTGTACAGGTACAGTCTCCTCAAATCTCTGTGTTACTCGTGCAGAATGTCTTTACTTCTAGTAGGAGCAAATCACTGCAGAAGCAAAATCTGCACTGAGACCAACACATGCTTTAGATCACAGTGAGTCAGACAGCGTCCGCAAAGAGAGATTAAGTTAACACTTTGAGTCTAGTTGATTCTTCATCTGTATTCGGATTCCCTTTAAATGAAGGCGTTTAAAGGGAGACAGCACTGAAACCTGTGGCACACCAGCGTACTCCGGGCTGCAGTCACACAAACAACCTTCTACCACCACCTATGTTCTCCAATAGTTTCTCCAGTGCTTACCTTCCCCTGTTTGCATATGTTCCTTCCAATACACTTTGCTTTAATGTTTTCTGCTAACTTACTGCGTGTGCTAATTAAAACTCGTCCTGAATATCTGACTGTACCATATTCACTGATTTGCCATTATTTACAAATACAAGAGATATCTTCAAGAAAAACTTTGTAAATTGTAACTTCCCTTTCATAAGTGCAGAACAATTCACTTGAAATTTGCTATTACTTTCTCAGTGTCCAAAAAGATCTTCGTTCCAATAGGTTGAAACAGATTCCCTACTGCGGATAACAACTAACTGGCTTGTAGTCCTTCACTCTCCCACTCCTTCCCTTCGTTAATCATTTGAATGCATTTATAACCGTCTGAAGTGAATACAGAAAAGTACAGTTGTCCCTATTGTAATCAACATGTATATTGCTGTTTTCTCTGAAATTTCAGTTTGAATTATATCCCATCTGTCAGACTGATCAATCCTCATCCCAGTTCTGTTTCCAAATACAACTTCATAACTGTATATGAATTATTTTAGTCTTTAGTTACAAAGATCCCGTGGTGACCTGGTATTTCTGGGAGATTTTCTGGAAGTCATCTTTGAAGACAGATGCAATTAACTGTTTCGTCTCCTTGTCATTTTTCTGTTCTCTATAATAAATTATTGTATCCAGACATACGCTGTGTCACATTTGATCTTGATTTCATTTTCCTTTCAAGTACCAACAGACGCTTTTCGCCAGTATTTACAATTAACAAAGAAAATCACAGAACAGGAACAGGCCCTTCAGCCCTCCAAGCCTGTGTCGATCCAGATCCTCTATCTAAATCTGTCGCCTATTTTCTAAGGATCTGGATACCTCTGCTTCCTCATATTAAATGACGCTATCGTCCCCACCTCTACTCCCTCAGCTGGCAACGCATTCCAGCCACTCACCACCCTCTGCGCAAAGAACTTTTCGAGCATATCTCCAATAAAGGTTTCCCCTTTCATCTTGAATTCTTGACCTCTAGTAACTGAGTCCCCCACTCTGGGAATAAGCTTCTTGCTATCCACCCTGTTTACATCTCTCAAGATTCTGTAGACCTCAATCAAGTCCTCCCTCAACCTTCATCTTTCTAATGAAATTAATCCTAATTTACCAAATTTCTCTTTATATGTCGTTCTCACCATAATAGGCAACATTCTGGTGAAAATCTTCTGCCCTCTTTCCAAAGCATCCAGAACCTTTCAGTAATGTGGCAACGAGAACTGTCTGCAGTATTCCGAATGTGACCGAACCAAAGTCATATACAACTGTAATATGGCCTACCTACACTTGTACGCAATAGATTCCAACAGATTCCCTCCTGTTGGTGACGGGTTAACTGGTCTGTGGTTCTCCACTTCTTAAATTGTTAGAATGCAGGAAGGAAGTGTGCTGTATGCCTTCTTGATCATTCTATCGACCTGCCACTTTCAGCGAACAATGGACCTGAACACCCGGATCTCTCTGCACATCAATTTTCCCCAGGGCTTTTTCCAGTTACTGCACAATTAGTTCTCGAATTGGATCTTCCAAAATGCATCACCTCACATCTTCCTTTTTGCCACTCAACTCTCCAATCTATTTACATTCAGCTGTGTTCTCTGACAGTCCACTCAACTTTCTGCTACTCTACCAATCTTAGTGTCATCTGCAAACTTGCTAATCAGACCACCTATACCTTCCTTCAGATCATGTAGTATATCACAACAAACAGTGGTCCCAGCACGGATCCTGTGAAACACCACACAGAACAATTGTCCATTTTGAGAAACTCCCTTCCATTACTACACTCTGTTTCCTGTTGCCTAGCCAGTTCTCTAATCCTCTAGCTAGTACACCATGGACTTCTGCGACTTCACCTTCTCCATCAGTCTATCTCATCAAACGCCTTACTGAAGTCCATGTACATGACATCTACATCCCTTTCTCCACTATCAACTTTTTCATTCCTCAAAGAATTCTATTACGTTTGCTAAGATGTGACCTTCCCTGCATAAACCATGGAAGGTCTTGTGTGGAGTCCGACTTTTTTCACCCTGCAGTCATACTGGTTTTATTTCCACTGCAAGACTTTATAAAATGCCACATGATTGGCTGCGTAAAAATTGAATGTTGTTTTGAACAAAATACAATCTATCCACCAAATATAAAACTGCAAACGCAAATTAGCCCCCCAGATTTATAGGTGTGTCTGTGCGAGAGATGCAGAGTGTGTATGTGGCGGGGGGTGGGGGGAGGATGGGGGTGGCGTGCGAGTGAGAGAGAGAGGGTGTGTATGATTCTTTCCATGTGTGTGAGCGAAAGAGGGTGTGTGTGCGTGTATGTTTAAGGATGAGAGTGAGAGTCTGTGCTACTTTAAGACCAGACAGATTTAGCAGATCCCTTTCCCCACACACACCCAGTCCGTGGTTTCAGAGCGTCCATGCTGTGCAGCCTCTGCTCCATTTGTTGTTCAGGTTACAGACACTGATGCTATAACTACAGTCCCAATGCTCCATCCAGAGTTGGGTCACCAAATCCTCAGGTCTCCATGAACGTCTGAGGTAGCTCACAGCACAACATCCAGCAAACCATCCCCATCCCCATCCCCTCCACTAACTTTTCAATAACAGGAGACAATCAGACTTCCATCCACTAAAAGTGAGATATCTACTCCTTTATAATTATACTTCAGGGTCCTCCTCTTGTTCCTGACCACGTGATCAGCTGAGAGGGACAAACACAGACGTTCAGTAGACAGGCACAGACCAAATTTTCAAGACATGAGTCAAAGATGCTGAAACTCCCTGTCCAACATGGAGCACAACTTGGTACGCACTGGGAAGTGAGTAATAACCCGAAACACAACCCCCTGTCTATGGAGCACCACATGGGACACACCAGCAAGTGAACAACAGCCCAGCACACACACCGCTGTCTAACATGGAGCACGACGTGGGGCACACCGGGAAGTGAACAGCTGCCCTGAATACACACGCACCTCTTCATGAAGCACCTTAAGGCACACACCAGGAAGTGAACAACAGCACAGCACACCCTCCCCTGTCCATGGAGTAACACATGGGACACAACGGGAAGTGAACAATAGCCTGACACACACCATTACATTATTTCTGAAATTCATGATGCCAGCATTCGATACAATACACAACGAAAAACCAAGGCCAGGCAAAGAATCAGATGGACAGAGACATTCACATTAAAGATAGAAACGGAAGGTGTAATATTTTGTTAAGGCAAATTGTGTTAGCACTTATAGGTAGCATCCTGGGAAGAGTTTTCAAACACAGACAGGTACATACAAATTAAAGAAGCCCTGCAGTGTGGAACCAGGCCATTTGGCCCACCGAGCCCACAATGACCCTCCTGATAACATCCCGAGCAACAAACTGAAACGTTACCCCGGTAACTCTAAATTTTCCACAGACAATCCAACGAACCTGCACATCCCTGGATACAGTGGAACAATTTATTGAGGTCACTGAATCTAACCTGGACATTTTGGCTGTGAGAGGAAAACCAAACACCCAGAGGAAACTCACGCACACACAAGGAGAGCGTGCAAACACCACACAGAATGTCACCAAAGGGTGGAATCGAACACAGGTAATTGATGCTGTAAGGCCGTATTGCTATCCACTGTGACACTCAGTGACCAGCTGCGCGAGAAACTGCATCCTCCCACTTTCTCTGAATCTGTCACATCTGTTCAAATGATGCCGAATTCCAATGTGGTGCTTCCAACAAGCCTTCCTTTACCTCCACAGGGCCTTAAGCTGTGACTGACACACTGCCTGATCTTTGCCCTCACCCCTTCCCCTCTTCCCAGATCAAGTTGTTCATTAATACTGCAACATGCAAGATAATTGCTGATCTAAAATAAAACAAAAAGCTGCATATACTAGAGATCAAACACAAAAGCTGTTCTGATGAAGAAATCCCAAATTAAAAATGTTGACTCACTCTCTTCCTACAGAGGATTAGGAAAAAGTGAATTCTGAAGTAAATTCATGATGAAAGGCTGATGACCGAAACATAGACTTTCCTGCTCCTTGGATGTGCCCTAACCTGCTATGCTATTCGAGGGTCAAACTTCCGACTTTCTTCCTTCAAATAGTACCAGACCCGTCGGGTTTTGCCTGCAAACGCTTGTATATCTAATCTCCTGTTTAGAACGTACATTTTTTCCCTGCAGTATTGACTTCCATACACATCTCCCACCAGTATTTGCTTGTACTTCTTGTTTATAATCTCTAGTCAAAATGTTTCTGTGTAATCTGATTGCTGGGGTGAGATGAATGGTAGATTCAGCGAGATCTTTCCTGAAGCCTTCCTTGACATCACAAAACCTCGCTGCACTTTGTTCGAACAATATATGAATTGGAAAGACAGAGAAGAATATGGGCCAAGTGCAGGGAATTGCGGTTAATGTGGACGGACATTTTGGTTGGTATGGACCAGTTTTGGCTGAAGGTCCTGTCTCCGTGCATGACTGTAAATGAAAGTGGTTTTGGGTATAGACGGAGAGGGTGAGATTGAGCAACAATATCATGGAAGCATGTGCTCACATGTTTCAGAATGCTGAGATATAGACATTTCGATAGCATCCAGTAAAATACGCCAGTATTACCAGAATGATGGTGAACATAATATCGGTGTGAGTTCAGATGATGGAGAGTTTTGGATGAGGATTTGTTCTGCAGCTCTGTAAATGTGAATGGGGTCAGCAGAGTGTTCAACTTATCCGTCTGAATCTAACAATAATTTATCTTTGAGTGATTTCCATTGAGTGTGACAGGGGGATTCTTTGCACGAGGCCAAACTAGTTTTCTGGTGCTATCTTACCGAACTCACCTCATTAACTACCCACCCTAACCCATGGTGTCACTCTCATTCAATGTTAACCCGATTCTTCCACCCACTTTGGCTGGAGGTACCCACTATCTCCCAGATTCCACTGGATATTCCATTATTGCTGGCACTCGTGCCATCTTTAAAAGGACAATGGGCACTCGATTGAGCTTTCCTCAGTTTGGAGCTGTCATGTACGTTTTACCCAGAGCAGAGCAGATAAGGGTCAATTACCCCACGTTTTGGCAACAGAGTCACAGATATCCTGGCGGATGGTTTAGTACATCTCTTCCCTAGTACCACCAGACCCACCAAGCATGATCTGAGCTCACCACCCAGCTCAGTGCAGTATCTGAGATCAGTAGCAATGACCAGCACTACAGGACAAACATCGATAACATTCCCAACTCTGTGAGGATAAGGGGCATCGTATGCTGTTGGTCCCTCACACTCAATGTATGTCTGTTCCAGCACCGACATCCGAACAAGGCTCATGCTCCACCACTCTCACTCTTGCATACAGCACGCCCCCGCCCCCCCCCCCCACCCCCCGTGTCTCTTTCCTTTGTAATATCTCCACAGATTGTAGAATTCTCCAGAGAATGTTGATTATAAATGTTCTAGATAATATTCCAAATAATTCCCAGTTTCAGGAAAATGACAGTGCCCCAGTGTGTAAAACATGAGGTGAAGGAACAGTTTTTTAAAAAATCATATGCAATTAAAATTCACATTGAGTCCATTTCGCCCTTCAAATGTGCTGTACCATTTAATAAGATCGGGGGTGATCTGACTGTCTCCTTAGCTTCACGTTGCAGGAACTTTCAATCATTCAGCCCCCTGGTTTCCTGTCACAACCAGACGACACTCACGCACTTTCTACCCTGGGTTTCTTCAAGCATGTGTTCGGGAGGCATTTCCCATGGGGACCAACCCTCCAAAAAATATGCTCCATCAGCTTTTTACTTTCATACAATGGTTAGCATGCTTCACACAGACCAATCAAAAATGTATTCATATTTTATAGTTATCGACATCCAATCACAATTAGTAATTCCGGTTATTTCACTTGGTTCAACTTATTCAACCAAAGATAGCATCCAATCAACTCTCTCGTTATAACGTACAATTTCCAGCGGAGATTTTTCCCCCTCAGCAACTATCTTGACCGTTATCTGAATTGTACTGAATTTTCCTTCTTATCAAAGTTTATATTTTACATTGACTTTGGCTATTTCTATTTATAGCAGTTACACAGTCTCGCAATCTGTTGGCTGGATGGATGGCTTGTGATGCAGAGGAAAGCCAACAGCGCAGGTTCAGTTCCCCACACAGACAGAGGTTGCTACGAAGGGCACACCCTCTCAACATCATCCTGTCACCCGAAGTGTGATGACCCTTAAGATAAATCATAATTTGTGGTCCCACTGATGAGAAAGTGGTCCTTTGGGACTCTATTCTATCCATGTTAACATTTTAATTTTTTCAAAAATATTTTTATTCAGAGAAAATTAGTTTAATGCTTCAATGAACAAATAAGTACCCAACTCAAAAAGCAATGCAAATTGAACACAATTACACCCATGTGCATGTATATAAGAAAAGGTAAATCAACGGGCCGAAGAAAAATAAAAAATAAAAAACGAATACTGGAACTCATTATAACAAAACTATAGCTCTCAACCTTCAAGAGCGTTAATTAATACACGTTCATTTGTTCGTAATTCTTCCTCTCTGGACATTAGATTCATTAGTCAATTTCGTCATAGCTATATTAGCCTGTACCTTGGTAATTCAAAAAGGGCTGTCATGTCGAATAAAAATCCTCTATTGTATGGTGCAAAATACCTTTTAAAAAGTCCAAAGGGCTATGCTCCATGACAAGGTTACGACAAACCAATAGACCCAGGGGGTTTTCAGACACCCAACTCAACAGAACTTTTTTTTTTCTGAACTCAGAGAGTGAGGGTATTGAAGTATTTTTTCCTATGCACATCTGAGTAAGGTAGACTGGGCAGGCCCAGGAAAAGGGAAACCTGAACCATCTCCAATTCTGTCCGCAATATCCTGTCCATCGCAGCGAACACACCGCTCCTATAGCGCCGGTGGATGGTCAACAAGCAATGAGTAAGAGTGTCCATAGTCATTTTGTATTTAAGACATACTCCCACTTGAATTTTGAGAGAGTGTCTGGGGCCAGATAGACTCTATGATAAATCTTCAACTTCAGGGCAAAAGTCTTCTTACAGATTGAATTACTTCTTGTATTTTCACAAATATCCTCCCCTGTGTCTGAAGAGATCTGAACCCCCAAAATTGTTTGCAGACCTCATAAAGGCACAAAGTCTCGTCTAAGGGGTCACTCTGCAACAAATGGTAAAGGGTACTGACAGAGAGTGTGTTCTTAGCAATAAGCACCCTCTTTTCTGTATCGGATCTGTACGGGTCTATTAAAAGCGTGGTTCTTTTCTGAATAACATCTCTGATCTGATAAAAAGAAAACAGAACAGATCTCTACTCGGTAGTCATTAGTTACGACTTATTTTGATCAAAGGACATCATTGTTTCTCCCTCAGATAAATCATCCAAGCAAGATAAACCAACTGGTTGTCCATAGTTTAAACATGGAATCCAGTATTCCCCGTCGGAAACATGGTACACCACGTTTTGGGGTAAGAAATGGGGTTTGGCTATATTGCCCTCGATCGGACACATTACAGTCCCTACTTTAAAATTATTGATATTTATTGGGAAATGGTAATACTTCGTAACTGTCCTCATTTTGTCTATGAGTAGCAGACTACTAAGGCAGTACTTTGCCTTGACAATGGAAGGATAAATAGTTTCCATCCTCAATGTGAGGGACTCAGACAGAATTTTGAAATCAATATTTCGAAGTGAGATAGGCCGATAGGAAGCACAATCTTTCGGTGTCTTCCTTTTCTTCAGAATAAGAGAGATATGAGCCTCTCTTAAGGATGGTGGGATGCAGTCGTGACTGTGTGAGTGACGAACATAGTAAGCATCGGCTCTGACAACAGGTTTATAAATTCCTCATAAAACACACGTGGACATCTGTCAGGACCGGGCGCCTTTCCGCCTCGAAGCTGCTTTACACCCTCCAGCACTGACAGTGGTGAATGAAGGCAAGACTCTTATTCGGGGGTTACCCCTGGAAGGTCCAAGTTCTTGAAGAAAGATTCCAGCTTAATCCATCTATCCTCATAATGCTCAATCTGATATAATTCAGAGTAAAATCTCCGAAATGCTGTTTTAATTTTTATGGGATCGCAGGAAAGGGTCCCAGTACCTTCCCTAATTGAGGTAATGGCATTGGGGCTCTCTTTTTCATCGCAAGATAGGCTAACTTCTTGCCCGGTTTTGTTTTGCAAAAGTAAGTTCGTGCTTGGCTGTCTGTGTGAGCATAGAATTCACTGCAAACCGAAGCATTGTGATCCTCCACAGCCGAGCCACCGAGGGTCTATCACAGTGTGCCCTCTCGGTTGCCTTCAACAGTGCCTGGAGCAAGCGTTCCTGCTCCAGCTTCTGCCGCATCCTTAGGAATTGTTCCTTTGGCATAAGCCTTAGCAATTCCCATAGAATGGGTGTGTTACTGGTTGAATCTGAATTAATGGCTAAGAAAGATCTGAATTCATTACAGAAATACTCAATGTACTTAATATCCTTAAGAATAAAGGGATTAGCCAGTGTCTTGAACCTGCTATATTTCCCTTGATCTTAACCAATAAGTATGCCGCTGCATGGTCAGCAATGGTAATATTCCCAATTGTCCAGAACACCACTGAATTGAAGATTGCTGCAAGGTGAGGAAGACATCAACACTAGTGTGGCATTTCTACGGGTTAAAGAAGAAAATAAAATCCCTGTTTATGAGGTGGATCTGCCTCCATACATCCACCAGCCCCAGTTCCACACAAAAATCCACTAATTGCTTAGATTGGAAAGATGGTGCTTGGAGCCTTTGGGCATACTGTCCACTGTGGGTGCAAAATACAATTGAAATCTCCTCCTACGATAATGTGCGACGAAGAAAGGTTACTTAATTTGGAAAAAGCATCTATCAGGAATTTCCGGCAGTGAACCGGGGGCAATAAACATTCAAACTACTGCTTTGTTCCCCATATATCTTTGAGGGTTATAATCCTCCCGTGGGTATCTAATACAATCTACTAATTTAAATGAAAGATTCTTCCTCACCAGTATGGTTTCTCTCTTATTCCTAGTGTTAAAAGATGAGAAATAAACCCGATGAAACCCACCTTGCTTTAATGTCAAATGTTCCTTGTCATCAAAGTGCATCTCTGCAATACGACAATATCCACCCTCTCCTTTTTCTTAACTGGCGAATGGCTCCCCTTAATGTTCTAGATACACCATTTAAGCACGACATTTGCCATTATACACTGAAACAATATTTGAAATCCAGAGAGGAAGAACTCGAATTACAAATCGCTGAGCACCAATGAAAACAGAATCATAGAGCCTAAAAAAAATACAACCTAAAGCTACTACAACTAATAAGCTCTCAAAACGTTCCAAAACTAAATACATACAAATACAAAAAAAGATACAAAGTGCCAATGGCACTCAGGAGGGGCATTTACCCCCCGTCGACTGGGAGCATTTTCACGTCACAAATCTCTATCTTCTGCCCCATTATCAATACTGCATCCAGGGCAATTAATCACAAACATTGGGACTGAACTGCGCTTAGGTAGGCATTCAGTCATCACGATCACCTTCATAACTCCGTCCAGCTTGAGCCCAACCCAACACACAAACTAAGCAAGAGAAAAACGAGCATTAATACTAATGAAGGAGTTAAAAGTATGCACTCTATCTAGCCACGTCTATAATTTAACACTGCTTAATACCAGAAACTGCCATCAAACTTTCTTTTAAAAAAGAGAAACAAGGCTATCGCTTTCCATTAACGCATCCAGCCTACTTTAAAGTGCCCACAAAGTTTTCACAACCTCTGGAGAGTTAGTGGATCTATTGAAAGATCCACTAGTGCATACGGAGCACCGCTGAGTTCATTAAGGAATACTGAATCTCAAGTTCCCTTAATCTTCTCTTGTTATCATCGAAAGATTTTATTTTCTGAATCACTGCCGCTGAAAAGACCTGGAAGAACATAATCCTGGAGCCCTCTTCGGGTCTCTTCCCTGTGTTCTGGAGGCTTCCCTAAGTCTTTGTTTGTCCTTGCAACAATGTAATAGCACAAGGACAGGGTGAGGGCGTTGGTCTGAGTATGACCCGCGCACCGTAACCCGATGAACTGTCTCACTCTTCACCCGTCCCTCTTCAGCTTTGTTGTGAAGGAATCTTTGCAACCAGTTCTCGCAAAAAAAACCTCACTGACTGATCACCCTATGTCCGGTCCACCAGACCGATTATGTGAACATTCTTCATCCTGTCCCTGTTCTCGAGGACGTCACCTTGTTCAGCTAAGTTACGGACCTGTTTTTCAAGGGTGAGGATCCGCTCCTTACAGGAATCGATCACAGTCTCTGCCCCTACAGTTTGGCTCTCGACCTCATCCGTTCTGTTTCCAAGGCTTTCAAGTTGATGTTCATTGTTTTTGGAGCACTGCTGAGAGTGGTTCTATCCTCCCGCTGAATTTTTCTTCAATCATGGTTTCAGTCATTTCCCGTAACTTGGTGAACTCGGTGACCAAGTCCTGGTGAGTGACTCGGTCCATTAAACGAACAGAGGGTGTTACAGGTGCGGCCACAGACATACTGAAAGCTTCTGACGGGTGTACTGCGTGTTGGGACTTACTCGATCCTTTCCCATATTTTGTCATTTCCACTTGACAAAATGGCATTAGTGAGGATTCTGTAGCTCTTTTAGTGTTCAATTGTAAGTAAATGACTGTGGTGGGATGGGTAGAGCATTATTGTGGTACAGAGATCAGCAAAGCTGACCTTTCAGATCGCTGCCATTTTGTTTTCCCGGTAAAACCTTATTGATGTTATCATTTCATTTAATTCCTGGATATTCTGAAGCCGTGCCATTCAGTACCACTGTCTACATTTTCCCAACACTGCACATTGCTGCCCTCTCTCGATAATCCTTGACTTATATGTGATTCATGAACCTTGCCTCAAAAATACTCAATATCTCTGCCTCGAATGGTCTGCAGGGAAGAGTGTTCCAAAGACTCACTACACCCTGAGAAAACAAAAATAAACTGTCTAATCGGTAATTTAGCATGGCCAATCAAACTAAGCTGCACATCTTTGAACTGTGGGAGGAAACTGGAGAACTGGGAAGAAACCCACACAGACACGGGAAGAATGTTCAAACTCCACATAGAGTGTTGGAAGAGGTTGGAATTGAGCTGAGCTCCTTGCTGATATGACGTAGCAGTGTTTACCACAAATCTATCACGCTGCTCCGTTAGCCCTATTAGTTACCTGCGGCTGACGAAAGAAATCTGCCTGACTTGTTCCTATCACTGAACCTGACCCCGTCTGAGACCTTTATCATCGGTCATATCACCGACCCGGTTACATTTAAAATTTGTTGTGAACAATGGAGTAGTGGGACGAGAAAAGGAAACAGTGACACCCTCCAACATCAGTCAGAACCGGAGTGAGGAAAAATTCACAAAGTCGGATTTCACTCAAGTGGATATTCCCCTTCCCAGAAGTTTGGGATGGCTGAATCATTATATTATATCGAGGCTGGCTTTGTCTGATTTTCCATAGACAGGTGAATCAGGGATAATGGTGCATGGAGAGAAAAGTGCAGCTGGGACCACAATGAGATGAGCCATGACCTTATTTACTGGTGGGGTAGTGTCAAAGGGCCGTTCAGCCCACTCGTGTCCCTCAGCCCTATGTTCTGATGTTCCATTCCTCCCTTCGGACCTGCTACAAACAGGCAGATCGAAGCCACGCTGATGGTTAGGTGTAGTTTCGGAAATGCACTTGGAAATTCTAGGCTTAGGTCATAAAGTGGCCCCCAGCCGCAATCCTTTTTTCCATGCTTCCTCACTCTGTAACTTCTGCTCTGGAATTGCTTTAAATGCAGATCCCATATCCCATCCAGGATTAACTCAGGCAAATTTTCTCCTCTCCCGAATGCAACATTGTACAACACGACTTCCAGGAAAATAACCAATTACTTTCCAAAAGCATGACATAAAAGACTAAGAAGTAGGAACATGAGACGGCTATTCGGCCCCTCAAGACTGAATTCTCATTCAATAAGAACATGGCTGATCTACTTCCGAGCTCAACTCCACTTTCCTACCCAATTCCTTGTATCCCTCCACAACTCTCTGGGTTAGGGAATTCCAGACATTCACTACCTTCTGAGAGAATGCTTCATTTTTCACCTCAGATTGAAATCAATGTTTCTTATTCGGTATCTACCACCTCGAGTTCGAGACTCAGGGGAAACACCTTCTCAGCATCTACCTTGTCAAGCCCCCTCTGTATCTTGTACATTTCAGTAATATCACCCTCATTTATTTCAACCACAATGAATAATCTCCTCACCATTTTAAATGTATTCAATAATTCAACGCTTTCATCCCAGGAAGCCGCCTCATGAACCAACCTAGTTACTTGCTGCATCAGCATGCTGACGTTACGTTTCATACTCAGGAACACTCCAATCCCTTTGTACTACTCCTTTTTTGGGAGTCCTCTTCATTAAATAGCAGCCTGCATTTTGGTTCGCAAAGTGATCCACTAACTCCAATGTATATTGCACTCAGCTCCCGCCGTCAGGCTATCAGTATAGATTGTACATAACTGATGCCATCGGCCTGATATTTGTGGTAATCCAGTAGATACACCTTTATCATAAAGATCCATTAATCCTGACACTCCGATTTCTATGTGTTAAGCAACCATTATCCCATGCAAATATATTATTCATCATACTACAAGCCTCTGTCTTGTGTCAGAACGTTTATTTTGTGATACCTTGTGAAAACTTTCTGGAAAGTCTCATGTTAACCAGTGCCCTTTATCAAATCTGCTTGTCACTTTCTCAGGAATTCCTGATGAACGGCTCCTGCCCGAAACATTGATTTTCCTGCTCCTTGGATGCTGCCTGCCTTGCTGTGCTTTTCCAGCATGACTCTAATCTTGACCTTCTCAGGGATCTCCAAAAAAGAATTTGTATGTTGTGACAGAGCAAAAATAGTTTCCCCTTCACAAAACCATGCCAACTCTGCATTAAGCTTTTCTAACTGCCCTGCAATTCCTTCCTTAATAACAAGCTCTAGCAGATTCCCACCAATAATGGTTAGGCTAAATTGTTCCTGCGTTCTGTCTCATTCCTTTCTTCAAGATAGGCACCACATTGGAGGATCTCCAGTTTCAATGGAACACTCCTGTAATCCAAAGAGTTATGAAATATTTCACACAATGTCACTAGTCACTCTGTGACTACTTCTTTTAAAATTAACTATGAATTACTGCTGACCTGCCTACCCTTATTCTTACCTGTTAGGTAAATACCTTGTACCTTTTGTTAGAGACAGTTCAATAACTTCCCTCCTGTTACCATTTTGTTTATACCATTGACATTCTTACACTACTTTCCTCATGAGGAGTGATTTAAATTACTAGTGTAAATTACCTGCCTGTTCCCTTTGGCCAGTTCTCCAGTCACACCCCCCTAATGGCCTCAATGTACTTTCCTCACTTCACTTCCCCCTCAGCTCACACACACATCTTCAAGCTTTTTTTATGTTGACAGAAAAGCTCATGATGCTTGTTTTTATATTTCTTACCAATTTATTACATCATATCTTTTCATACATTTTCGTCAATTTCTACATTCATACAGTTATATCGTGCACGAACAGACCCTTTGGTCCAACATGTCCATGCTGACCAGGTTTTCTAAATTATAATAATCCCATCTGCTTGCACTTGGCACATATGCCTCTAAACGTTTCCCATTCATATGTTGGTCTAAATGTCTTTGAAATATGTACTTGCATCTCCCACTGTTTTTCTGGCAGTTCATTCCATACATACATCACACTCTGTGTAAAAAAAGTTGTCCCTTTGTCCCTTTCAAGTTTCCCCCCTTCCACCTTAAAGCTATGCATCTGTGTTTGAACTCCCCGATCCAACATAAAAGACCTTCGCTATTCACTCTACCCATGCCTCCCATGATATTATAAACTTCTAGAATGCCACTCCTCAAACTCATACACTCCATCTGATACTAACTTCAAGATCAAACGTTTAACGATAAGCACTGCAAATTTGAAAGAATATTAAAAATGACAGGTGTAGAAAACAGCCCAAACTTCATACTGTTAGTTTTGCTCTATGTTACAAAACTAAGGCAGCATGAAACTCTTACTCGTGCTAATAAGAGGTCAAGCATCTGAATTCCATAGTGTGAAGGCAGTGATGATGTATACTGTGAAAACGTATAGATCGAGATCTATATAATACAACATTCTCTCTCCTGTTCTCCCTATGGCCTTGTGTGGTTGTGTCATCTTTATCTTACACTCAACGAGAGAGAACCCCTTTCCCCCATTCACATCTTAATTTAAAACCATTTTGCATCATCTTCTCGTTCACCACTGCTAACAGCCCGTTTATCTTTTGCCACGCCCTCCTTTCCAAATCACCCATCCCCCATCTCCATCAAGGGATTAAAAAGCCAACCCTTTTCAGTTCAGAACAAGTCACATTGTTCTTGTTATGCGAACTCTGTTTCTCTGTCTCTGCAGATGCTGCCAGACCTGCTGAGGTTCTTCAGAAACGAATAGGCACAGCACAAATTTTGAATGAAACAAATAACTATGGATACTGGAAATAAATATAAACTAAATGCAAAAATTGCTGAAGAAACTGCGGGCTTTGTAGAGGGCCACTGGACTCGAAAGATTAACTCTGCATTCACTACAAAAGATGCCACCAGAGCTGCTTTGTTTCTTCAGGAATTTCTGTTTTTGAACAAGTTCCAATGACGTGTTTGAAAGCTGCTCAAACGCCCTGTCCAACACGGAGCGCCCTACACTGGGAACTGAAGTCCACACATTCATTCGCTCAGAAACTGCAGAAGGCTGATATCACTGACACCACAGAGCTCTTACTCATGGTCAGGGAGAAAACCAGAGGGAAACACATTCAATTCAAACGTAGATGGCATGACGAGCAAGGAAAAGATTCAGATGAATATGTTGAAGGGTTTGAGTAATGTAACAAATTGGAAGCATGGAACCAAGGAGAACCATCAGCAGAATGAGAATATGAAAATGGAAATATTACTGCATCAGAAACCAGGTGCGGTCACTGAGTACACGGCTGATGGGTGACTGGGTCTCGATGTTAACTGGGGGACAGACAGTAGAATTGAATTGCTGATATTACAGCTCAAACTGGGCTTTCATGTGATGCTGTAGACAACAGCAGCAACAGAAGCAGGATTGTATTCAAACATAATCTGTAACATTTTCCCCAGGATATTCCATCAGTCTACCATTATCATCAAGCCGAGCAATGGTTCAGTGACGAGAGTGGGTGAACATGCCACGGTCAGAACCATGTGTACCTAAAGCTGATCACAACCCATTACAGCTACCACACTTGAATGGTTTCATTCCAAACAGCAGAACTAACATCTGATAGAGAGGACAAAATGATCCCAAGACCAACAGATCAGATCTAAGCTCTGCAATCCTGCCACATCCAGACATAAATGTCGATGTACTATTAAAAAACTTACTGGAGGAGAGGACATCAGAAATATCCCCATGCTAAATAATAGAACAGCCCTGCACATCAGTGAAAAAGACAAGGATGTAGTATCTGCACCATCCTCAGCCAGAGGTGTTGAAGGATTGATCCACCTCATCCTCGCCATGATATCCACAGAATCATAGATGGCGGTGTTCAACCAATTCGATTCGCTGCATGAGACATGAAGAAACCGCTGAACACAGTAGATACGACAAAGACAATGGACCCTGACACCATTCCTATAATAGAACTGAAGACTTATGCTGCACAACAACCCGTGGTCCTCGGGAAGCTGTTTCATTCCAGCTCCAACTCTGACAACTCCCTGGCAATGTGGAAATTTATCGAGGAGAAAGTGAGGACTGCAGATGCTGGAGATCAGAGCTGAAAATGTGTTGCTGGAAAAGCGCAGCAGGTCAGGCAGCATCCAAGGAGCAGGATAAGAAGGGCTCATGCATGAAACGTCAATTCTCCTGCTCCTTGGATGCTGCCTGACGAATGCATCACATTTTCAGCAACACATTTTCAGCAGTGTGGAAAATTACTCAACTATGTCTGGTCCCCTAATAGGTGAATAATTACATTCTGACCATTTACCAACCCCTCAGTCCCTTCACGATAATCAAATTGGTGGGAGTTCTTTTTGACAGAGCTGTCAAGCAGTCCAGAAATAACCCGCCCATTGTGGTTTCTGATAGGCTCCTATGTGGCGATGGTGCTGATGTGGAAATGTCACTGGATTACTAATCCAATACAGGATAATGCTCTGGCAGCTGGTGGAAGTTAAAAACAATTAATAAAATATCAAGATCTAGAATCTGGTGATTGTAACAATGACCTTGCTTACAATGTTGATTGTAAACTTCGATCTCATTCCCCAACGTACTTTCAGGAAGTGAATCTCCCGTGCTTTTCTTGTTTGGCCTAAAAGTGACTCCAGACACATAGACATGTGATAAAGTCTTCAATGGTCCCTGAAATGGCCAAGCAAGACACTCAATTGTATCACACTGCTCCGTGGTCTTAAAGGAAATAAACAGACAGAATAACTGGCACCAGCCTCGATATCAGAAAAGGGAACGGGAATCACAGTCCTATTGACCCTGAAGAGTCCTCCTTCCTCACATCTGAGAGTTTGTGACAACATTTACAGAGCTTTCCCACAGGCTGCACAGAAACATCGGGAAAGGAGTAGGTCATTCAACACATTGAGCCTTCCCCATTCTACTTCATTGAGAAAATCTCCTCAAAGCAGTTTTCCCGACACAGTGTTCATATCTATTAATATGTTTAAACATTGTGAAATATAAAATAAGAACTGTTGTAGACCTTCAGTCCATCAATCTTGCTCCTCGATTCAATATACAGGCATTTCTCTGATAACGCGTGTTTATTCAACGTGATTTGACTGCAATGCGATTCGTGAATTGTGCACCTTTTTTCTATAAAGTGAGCTCCCGCTCACTGTGACGCGATTCCTTGCCAGGCACCAGCTGTACAACAAAACCCAGCTTCAGGATCCTCTGTCTGCCAAATGCACCCTCTGAGTGTTCAGCTAAAACAGGAATGTAATCCGCTCTGCAAGCTTTGAACCTGAGCTTGAAACAGGGAATTGCTCTCTCCAATTAGAAAGAACTTTATTTCAAACCGGGGGAGAATCTTCAGGAGAACTGGAATTCCATGTTGGCATCACGTGGTCAGTCAGTCCTGAGCGCTTTCTGGTGAAGAGCTTGGTGAAAGGTACAGGGATGTAGCCAGTGACTGAATTGTCATTATTAACACTCTTTCATTACAATATATGATTTAAAGGTTTAATTAGACTGTGATAGTGTGTGTTAGACTAACTTTAATTTTTGTTTTTTACTGATATTTTGCAGTTCGCCCATTATCCTCTTTTCCCCATAGACCACATTATTAATATTGCATGATTTTCTGCAACACAGTGATGCACAGGAAAGCAGCTACCACGTTATTGGAGAACAACCTGTAATGGTATCTGATCCTCTATCTTCATACAATACCCTGCTGTCTCCCTATCCCTTTAGTTTCCAGAAATGCATATTTATATTCAGTGCCTTGGTTTCCACAGCCTTAACTGTGAGATAGTACCCCAGGTTCACCAGTATCTGAGTGCAGACATTTATTCACATCTCAATGCAGAGTGGCCTGTCTGTACATAATACTGTGGCCCCTTGTTTTGAAGTCCCAGCCAGGGGAATTGTCACCCCTGTTTCCAATCTGTCTCGCCCTAACAGAGTTTTATATGTTTCACTGAGATCGCCACTCATTTTCCTAAAGCCCATGGAATACAGGCATAGCCGCCCCAAACTCTGCTCCACAACAAGCCTATCATCCCAGAGATCAGTCTGGTTATCCTTTACTGCTCTCCCTCAATGTCAGGTTTCTCCTTTATTGGGTAAGGAGACCAAAACTGCATAACATACTGCACAATGTGCGAGATGAGGTCTCACCAAGGCCCTGCTCAGCTGCAGTAAAACACCCTTACTCCTGGATTCAAATCCCCCTGAAATGAAGGTGAATACACTATTTATCTGCCTATCTGTTTTCTGCTCCTGCAAAATTGCTTTCTGTGACCAGTGCACAGGGAGATCCAGATCCTTTTCAATGCTACACCTCCCCACTTGTTGGGTCTGTGTATACTGGTCAGCGTGCCAATGCCATTCCCAGTATTGACTTCTCGATTCAGATCTCACTGCCCTACACTGACCTCGGAGGGCTGCACAGAAGGAAACAAAAATGCAGCTTAAGTTCCTTTATAGATCAACATTTTTCAAACAATCCCTTTTCAACTGATAGGCTCCCGTTCTGTTTTTACCATCAAAGGTCACAATATCACATATCCCCCATAGACCATATCCCCCACCCCTCATTGCTCTCCATCTGCCATGTATTTACCCAGACACTCCACTTGTCGCAATCACCTTGCAGTTTTTTGGACATCCAGCGCACCCACTCACAATCCGATATTGTTTAGTGCCACCAACAAACTTAGAAATATTAAATTTGATCCACTCAACAAAATATATGTTGTGTATTGGGAATAGCTGGAGCCCAAACCCCGATCCTTGCTATATCCTCCAAGCCTTCCTTTCAAATAAACCCATTGTTTTATTCCTAGTCACTGCTTCCTGCCCGCTCTCCCATTCTAAAACCATATTAGTCCCAGTCCCAGAGGATTTGAATTTGCATAATAGGCTTTGGGCTTTATCAAAAATCTTTCTGAAAATGCAATTATATTGCATTGATTGCTTCTCCATAATTATGCTAAACGTCACTTTCTTAATTATGATTCCCATTTGATCAATCTCGGTTAACTTTATCTGTGCTCATTACTTTCAGTTCCAATACTTCCTCTAAGAGTGTTTGGTTGCAAATGTCATTCTATTCCTTTTTTCTCAACAGACTAATGTTCACTAGGATTGTTGGGAAGTTTTCTTTTTTGTTTTGTTTTCTTCTGTGAAGACATAACTAAAGTATTTGCTCCATAGTTCTGCCTTTTCCCGGTCCTCAATTCACTGCTATCAGACTGTAAGAAAGCTGCACATTTGTCCACTTAATTTTGCCACTGACATATTTTCATAAGATATTACAAGTTCAATCTTAAAACCCTTGTTAATATACTCTTCAGAAACCCATCAATTCGTATCTTAAACTACTCAATGATTGACATTCCACAGCCATACAAACACAGAAGCACAGACTTTGTCCCATCAACAATACAGCACTGTCTACATTAGTCCCATTTTCCGACACAAGTCCCGTAGCAGTTAATCTTATGGCATTTCAAGTGCACAGCCGTGTATTTTCTAATGGTTGTGAAGTTACCATGACAACTTCTCTCAGGAAGGACATTCCTGACCCCAACACCCTCTGGATGAAAAACAAACCTCAATTCCCTTCACTTTAAAATGTGCTGCATTGTTCTTGGCCCTTTGACTAAAAAGAACAGCTGTTGTCTATCTACCCTGTCCATGTCCCTTAGAATCCTATCCGTCTGAATCACGGCCCTCTCAGCCTTCTCTGCTCCAAACTAAACAACCTGAGGTTATCCAGCCTCTCTCCATAGCTGATATGTTCCAGCCCTGGGAACATCCTGGTGAATCTCCTCTGAGCCCCTTCCACTACAATCAGATCCTTCCCGTAATGTGGTTCCCAGAACTACACACAGTACTCCATCTTGGCCAAACCAAAGTTCTGCATAGCTCTTATAATCTATGCCTTGATGAATAAAGATTACGTTTACGGTCCCTTATGTTTTTTCAAAATTGTGCATTAACGCATTTAGTCATATTCAGGGAAGCGTGGAGAAACACCCTCTGAGCTTCCTCGTGTGCTGCCATTCATTGAGTACTCCATGTCCAGTTCCTTCTTCCAAACTGTATCACATCATATTTATTAAGGTTACATTCCATCTGCCATTGCTCTGCCCATCTGACCATTCCATCTGTATCTTGATGCAACATAAGACCTTCCTCCTCACTGCCAACCACCCGGCCAATCTTTGTATCAAACACAAAATTAGTTGTCACACTCCCAGCACCCCCGCCTATATTCACAGCTGCATCATTTATGAATACCCCAAATAATAAGGATAACGATCACACAACACCAGGTTATACTAAAACCGGTGTATTTGGAGGCACTAACTTCGAAGCGCTGCTTCTTCATGAGGTGGTTGTGTGCTTTGAAAGCTCGTGCCTTTGAATAAACCTGCTGGACTATAATTTGGTGTTATGTGATTTTTAGGTTTGTTCACCCCAGTCCAACACCAGCATCTCCGAATCACAGCACTGATCCCTGTGATACACCATTGGACATCAGTCTCGAGTCACACAAACAGCCTTCAACCACTACCCTCTGTCTCCTAACACTAAGTTGATTTGGATGCAACTTGGCAAGTCATTAATGACTCGTATCTATTCCCTTGTTATTCATTTCTGCTTGACACATTTGCAGAATATCTGGAGATTTTCCTTAATCTTACCCTGCCAGCAGGTTTCTATGACCCTGTTTTAGGCAGTTCTCACCGAGTGATGAATTTCCTCAAAGTTACAGTCTTAAGTGGCCAATCCCTTATCTTGCCATTATTTGCCTTGAATTTGGATTGGGGAGCCAGGGAAGCGTCCTGTTAATTTCCCATTTGTTATATGTTTTGTGAATTTTGTAAATCTCACTGTGACCCACTTCTCATTCTTTGAAACACTGGAGAACATAGGCCGAGTTTCCTCATCCAACAATCCCGCCATCTGTGAGATTAATCTGGACAACGTCCATTGCAATTTTATTGTGGTCAGTATATTTTTTCTCAGATTGGGTCACCAATACTGTACATAATGGATGCAGGTTCGCTCGCTGAGCTGGCAGGTTCATTTCCCGACGTTTCCTTACCTTACTAGGTAACATCTTCAGTGGACCTCTGGCGAAGTGATGCTACACATTCCTGCTTTCTTTTTAAGGGTTTCTTTGGATTGTTGATATCACTTCCTGTGGCGAAGTCACTTTCTGTTCCTTTTCTCAGGGGGTGGTAGATGGGGTCTAACAACTAATAGCACATCGAGTTAGACGTCTGCCAGAAATACATGTGGATTCTCTCCATTGATCCTATTAATTTCTAAATATCCATTATCACATGCTGCATAATAGATTACAACAGTTTCCCTGCAGATGTCAAGTTAATTGTTCGGCAATTCTCCAAACTATGTCTTCTTCCCTTTATAGATGCTTGGATCCCTTCTATTAATCTATCGTGCTTGGACCACGTTTAATAACTTCCATTTATCCGGAATGGCTTCCGGCCTCTGCAGAATACACAGGAAAATAATACACAGTCGTCGACAGTGCAATTAATACTTCTGTTGATGAGTTATGTCTGACATTTTAATATGAAGTACTTCAGGTTTGTCAGGTTGAGCAATGCTCAATCAAGTTACACTTTCAAATACTACCTTGTTCCTGATATAAATTGACTTTTTGTCTTCAGTTGCACAAGCGCTACATGATCACTTGGTATTACTGGCTGATTTTATGGATCTTCCTCCTTCAAGACAGATACAAAGCAGCTGATTATTTTCTTGGCCATTTCCCTGTTCTTCACAATAAACTCTCCTCTCCCAATTACCAATTTCCATATTTGACCTTGCTTTTACTTTGTTTCCTTTGAAATACAGATTGTAGATTTATGCAGTGTTTTTGTTCCTGTTTGTTCGCATTCATGTTCTATTTTTGATTTCCTTATCAGTTTCATGGCCCTTGTTTCTGGATCGTGAATTTCTGAGAATTCTCAGGTTTCCACAATGACTGAAATTCATCTGAGGGCATTTCCTATGATTAATACATTTTCGAATTTGTTATGTTCAACATCATTGTTTCACTTTTCCTTTCTTTGGTGTTTGTACCTGAAATAAAAAGACTTTGCAATATTTCTGTAAATTTCCTCGTCCTGACCATATATATTCAGGAACACTGCAGGAGGACATAGAAGGAATTGCCGAAGCCCTGGCTGATATTTTTGCATCATCGCTGGCCAACGGGCGAAGTCACGAAGGACTAAAGGACAGCGAATGCTGTGTCCTTACTCAAGAAGGGCTACAAAGAAAAACGCGGGAGCTATAGACCAGTAAATGTAAAATCTGTTGTAGGTAATTTACTTGAACAGGTTCTGAGAGATAAGTTATAAATGCATTTGGAAAGACAGGGTGTGATTAGGAGCAAGATTAGCGTGGTGCTGGAAAAGCACAGCAGACCAAGCAGCATCCGAGGAACAGGAAAACCAACATTTAGGGGAATAGCCCAACATCAAACTCAGCACGGCTTTGTGCATGGGAGATCATGGCTCACAAATTTGTTCAAATTGTTTGATTAAGTGACTACCAACGTTGAGGAGGGCAGGATGGTGTATGCAGTCTTAATGGATTCCAGTCAGGCCTTCAATATGGTTCTAAATGGTACACTGCTCTGGAAGGTTAGATCGCATGAAATTGGGGAGGAGCTGCCAAATGAGATGCAAAGTTGCCTTGTTGGTTGGAAGCAGAGGGTAATAGTGGAAGGATGCTTGTCAGCCTGGAGGCCTGTGATTAATGGAAAGCCTCACGGGTTACTGCTTCGCCCACTACATATTACATATATCTGTGGTTTAGATGAGAATGAACAGCCAGATTTGTAAGTTTGAAGACAACACTAAAATAGGCAGCATCGTGGAGACTCAGGAAGGTTATCAGAAATTTCAGCAAATACAGCAGTACCTTGATCAGCTGGAGAAGTGGCTGAGAAATGGCAAATGGATTTTAATATAGATCAGTGTAAGTTCATGCATTTAAGAAAGTCAAATCAAGGTAGGAATTTCATGTTGAATGGTTGGGTCCTAAGGAGTGTAGTGGAACAGAGGGACCTTGGAATTCATGTGCATGGTTCTCTGAAATTTGATTCAGAGGTAGACAGGGCAGTGAAGAAAGCTTTTGGCACACTGGCTTTCATCAGTGTATATTTACGTTGCAATTATACAGGATGTTGGTGAGGCCATACTGTGAGCGTTATGTTCAGCTGTGTTCACTTTACTATGGGAAGGATGGTATTAAACTGGAAAGAGTGCAGAAGAAATTTACAAGAATGTTGCAAAGATCTCAATGGTTTGAGTTATTGGGAGAGGTTGGACAAGTTAGGACTTTTTACTTAAGATGTATGAGGCTGAGGGGGAATCTGAGAGAAGTGTATAAGATCATGGGAAGGACGGACAGAGTGAATGCACTCAGTTCCTTTGTCCAGGGTTAGGTAATCACGGACAAGAGGGCATCAGTTTAAGGTCAGAGGGGAAACAATAAAAGGGAACCTGAGGACCAACTGCTTTTCACACAGGGGTGATACGCATATGGAATGATGTGCCAGTGGAAGAGTTTGAGGCAGGCACATTCGCAACATTTAAAAGGCATTTGTACAAATACATGTACAGGAAAGGATTAGAAAGATACAGGACAACAGCAGGGAAATGGGGTTAGCGTGGATGGACAGTTTGGTGGGAATGGACGTGTTTGGGCTGAAGGGCCTGTCTCTGTGTTGCCTGACTATGACTCCAAAAAACATTGCTTGCCTCCCACTGTATGTTATATTGTACTTTCCCAATTCACTGGAGGGAACTTGACCCTTTAGCCTCCAGGCTACCATGATTTTTAACCAGAACGTTCAAGCATTCTATATTCATGCAGACACCGTGTAAACTGCACCTTATTAATGTCTCTGTTCCTTCAAAGCTGATTCAGAGCAAGGTCATTAACTCTTCCTTCTGATCACACAACAAACCCAAAATAAACTGCTCTATAGTTTGCTTCACAACATACTCTTCAACCCACCTCACATACACGTACAGAATTTATTTTGCACAGCATAAGCAGTCACTTAGTTAATACAGTTTAGATGCAATTTGAGAACATCCTACAAAACTGCGGTATCCTTGATACTTGCATATCTAATTCCCAGAGCATATGATGTTCAGATTTTCTACAACCGATATATAACACAGCAATATTTGCTGTGCCTTGCTCTTTGTAAGTTCTACATAAACTGCTTCCGTAGACTGGGAGGGACAGGTCTGTGTCATTATTAGTGATAGACTTGGAAAGGACATTCGGGGAGGCTCACCTTGACGCTGAGATGATCTAAAGATATCTCCATCAATACAGGAGAAGCATCAATATCCTCCCGGCTGTCTCAGGATAATGGTCACCGAATTCTCTCTGCTCTGTCACCCTCTCTGTATATCTGTTATAGCATCTATCCCCAGAAAATCCTCATGCTCTATCTCCAAATAAGGCTTAGGCACTACCTCACTCACTATTGAATTCAGCAACTTCCTTCCCACACTTTTTCTGTCACCTACGCAATACTCCCACACATTAATAATGATATATGGATTCAAAACTGCCGACTGTCTCATTCCGGACGACTCACAATTCCTCCCAGATACACCTCCACCAGCACTAACTGCAAGGCCATCCACTCCTGCCCTCACTCCATCCATCGCTTTCTTCTATTCCAAGAGAAAAAGTCTGGAATAGGACAGAAATGGCCAAGCCGGGTGGTGGAGTGCCCAATATCCATTCCCTCACCCCTCCCCCACACCCGCCATGTGGGAGGAACCTAGTACAAGATGAAGCGGACTGGGATGCCTCGCGTGAAATTTCTGAAACATCCATGTCCCACTGACCGATTAAAGAGCAGTGCTCAGTGAAAGACAATTCTCACTGTAAACACATTGGCATTTCAAACGACAGTCCTTTAACTCCCACACCCCCCACCCCCAAATACAGTTACCTCACTGCACAGAGATGCAGACACAGAAATACACAGAATTATTGGTATCACCCCATTATACGAACAAACACAATACATACAAGGGAAAAGACATACACACACGTAGAAACACACGCAGACATATAGAGTCACACACAAATAGACACAAACATAGATAAAAACACACAGGCGGATACACAGAAAGACAAACGTAGAAGCACAAATACCCAGATGACAAGCAGATGGACAAACATATGCACACGTCGACACAGATACAAATTAATAAGTTGTTGTTTTATAACGGGATCAAGGATTCTTGGGGGAAGGCAGGAGAATGAGGTTGAGGAACAGAAAAGAAATTATTGAATGGCAGATCAGACTAGATGGGTCGAATGGCCTCATTCTGCTCCTTTTTTTCATGTGGTGCTATGCTAACAGGTATTCTCTTCCTGAGACAGCAGCAGAGACTGGGTTTGATACATATTCGATTGGAAAGGTTCAGTGGGAATGTGGGACAGGTTTGGAGTCCGGAATGGTTTATGTTTATTCCTAATTATTCTGTCCTTATATCTGCAAAGAGGTGGTGATTTGATGTTCAGTTAACAAAGTTTTAAAATAACAGGTTCCACAAAGAAATAAGGACGTACCTTTCACTTTAGTGTTGTGCTACCTGTGGTGTCCTCATCCTCAGGGAGCAGTGAAGACTCGTTTATAGAGTCATAGAGATGTGCAGCATGGAAACAGACTTTTCAGTCCAACCCGTCCATGCCGACCAGATATCTCAACCCAATCTAGTCCCCCCTGCCGGCAACTGGCCCATACACCTCCAAACCCTTCCAATTCGTATACCCATCCCAAATGCCTCTCAAATGTTGCAATTGTCCCAGCCTCCACCACTTCCTCTGGCAGCTCATTCCATAGAAGTACACCCACTGGGTGAAAACTGTTGCCCCTTAGGTCTCTTTTGTATCTTTCCCCTCTCATCCTAAATATATTCTCTCTAGTTCTGGACTCCCCGACACAAGGGAAAAGACTTTGCCTATTTAAATTATCCATGCCCCTCATAATTTTGTAAACCTCTATAAAGTCACCCCTCAGCCTCCGATGCTCCATTTAAAACAGCCCCAGCCTGTTCAGCCTCTTCCTGTAGCTAAAATCCTCTAACCCTGGTAAAATCTTCGTAAATCTTTTCTGAACTCGTTCAAGCTTCACAACATCTTTCTGATAGGAGCGAGAACAGAATTGCACGCAATATTCCAACAATGGCCTCAACAATGTCCTGTACAGCAGCAACGTGACCTCCCAACTCCTGTACTCAATACTCGACCAGTAAAGGAAAGCATACCAAACGCCTTCTTCACTATCCTATCTACCTGCGACTCCACTTTCAAAGAGGTATGAAGCTACACTCCAAGGTTTCTTTGTTCAGCTACACTCCCGAGGACCTTGCCATTAAGTGTATAAGTCTGCGCTCGACTGATCTGTGTTGGGCAGGAGAGTCAATGTTTATTGGGAACAGACAGGAGACGGATGGACAGACACACTCGGATCAGCCATGAGCATTCTGAATGGTGCAGGCAAATGACCAACTGTTACCCCTACCCCGTGTGTTGTTCCCTCAATCCACCCTCGAGGCTATTACATGGTAGGGGACCACCCCATTCAATCAGACAGGATCGATACAATGAGACAGGAGGAGACCATTCTGTCACTCTAAGGAAATGCACAGCAATATAGAATGAAGTCATTCAGCTCGTTGAGTACATTACACAGCCCACCAGGAGGCCATTCAACCCGCCTGAACGGCTACCCAGGAGCAGGGAACATTGACTCTCCTGTCCAGCAAAGATCAGTCGCTAACAGGAAATAGAGAGTAGAGACAAATGTTTATTTTCAGGCTGCAAAGCTGTAACTGATGGAGTCCCTCAGAGATCACTGTAGGGTCATCAATGATCAACAATTTGTATCCAAGATCTGGAGGAAGGGGAGGGAATTGTTTGGAGCTCAATTAGCTCGTAATCCAAGATGGTTATTAAATGTGTCATCAAATGAAGGTCGTGAGTCTGCAATGTGTAACAGACAGGGAAGGTTAGTGAGCAAACCTTCAGCAAAATAGCATAAGGTAGGTTGTGTATTTTGGCATGAAGAATAAAACAATGGTAAACAATGTAAATGCAGAGAGCTTGCAGAACTCTGTGATTCAGGCGGTTTCCATGTTCCTGGGACATGAATCATATGAATTCAGTCGGCAGATGCAGCAAGTGATTTGGAAGGTAAGTGGAATGATGCTGTTTTTGGCAAAAGGTATCAGGGTTAATCGCAGGAATGTTTAACTGCATCGGTACGAGGGCATTGCTGTGACCACATTTGATGCACTGTGTGCTGTTTTGATCCCCGAAACTAAAATGGAAGGATTTAATTCTTTTCGAAGATTTTCAAAGAGGTTTCCCTTTACTCATTCCTAGAATGCCGGCCTTTTGTTATCGGGGATTATCAGTTTTGATCTTAGCTGAGAAATAGAATTCAACCATCCATGACGTTCTGAAGAGTGTATCAACTGGATGCACATTATCTCTTGTCAGGGAGACTAAAGCTAGAGAATAAATTTTAAGAAAAAGATGCATTTATATTAACACACATACTATGAAGACACCTCCCAATATTTACAAATTACACAGACATATGTAACCATGTCTTCAAATTATAAAGTGGGGACTTTTTTTGCGATTGAAACAAATGCACTTGCATATAATCTATTATCGGGTTTTCCAGAGAATGTTCCAGAAGAGCACACCTGGTCCAGTTTGGTGTTCAGTTGACATTATCATATGTTTCAACACAGAGAGGGAGAAAAATGTCCCCCGCCTGAGAAGCAGCAGCCTATTGATCTCTCTCTCTTACGTTGTTCCATCCGATAGCAAAGTGTGAGACCATAAAATCCCTGTGTTATCTTTACCACTTGTGAAGGATTTTTGGTGAGAATTCACTAGAATCTCTCCACTGCCTGAAACAAAGGGAATTCAGCCAAATTCAACTGTTCCAGAGTGAAACCCCACTACCAGTAACTTGTGTGAGCAGAATAACTTCAAAGGCAGAATAACGTTTGGGGCACTCTATCATTTTACCATTTGTTATGAGTCCAACGTTCTGTGTCTCACACTTTTCTAGTAAATGACCTACTCTGAGACCTACATCATTGGTCACATCACAAAAATGGTTCCATTTAAGATTGGTGTAACCAGTGGAGGAGTGGGACTGGAAAAGGACGGAGTGACCTTCCAACATTGGTTGAAACACGAATGAGAAATTTTCAAAGGGCTGTTCAAGTGGAAATTCCCTTCCCCAGAAGTTTGTGGTGCTGGATGCTTGCATTTATTCAAATTATATTTGGTGACATTTGACAGACAAGTGAATGCAGACAAATGGCATACAGACAGAAAAATGCTTTTGAGACCACATGCACATCACCCATGGAATTTGTGAGTGGTGAAGCGGTGACAAAGTGTCTAATAGCCCACTCCTGCCGCTCAGTCCTATGTGCCTATGTTCTATTAAGATCCTCACAGCTCCTGATATTAGCAGATGGAGGCCACCTGCTCCAAATACCTGGTCCACCAGAGCACAGGATGTCATCCTCAAGACTGTCACACACGGTTTGGTGTGGGTTGGAAAATGTTATTTGGAAAACTAGGCTGGTTTCGAAAGACAGCTCTGGTCTCTTTACAGAGTATCTCCTCTCTGCAACTTGTGCTTCATTTGTTGGTGATGTTGGAGACTCAGATTCACTGTGAATACAGCCCCCATACCTCACCCTGAGATGACTCACAAAATACTTTACTCTCTGTGACTGCAACATTCAATAACAGAACGTTCAGGAAAATTACAATTATTAACTTTATAATTACAGAATATGAGAACATAAGAAGCAAGATTAGGTGACTCGGATGATCAACCTATTGTATATCATCATGGCTGACTTACTGTTATCAATAACTGGTCTTGAATGTCCAATTCTTCACACCCTTTAGCACTCTAACAGGCCAAAAAATTCATGTACCACCTCTTTGAATACTTTCCGTGATGTAACTCCCCTCACTATATAGCCCAGATAATTCCTGGCATTGATTACCCTCTATGAGAGGAAAACACTCCCAACACAGACACCATCATCTATTGATGTGAACAAGAGGTGAACACAGGGGCTCAGGAAAGAGTGAATGGCCTTGATGACAAGGTAGCATTTTACTGTGGATGACATCAGGACCACCTACTTATTTGAGATTAATGGGAATTAGGTATACCCACCCCACTGGTTTGGGGTCTTTCAGAGCACAAAGAAAGATGTTTATGGTCGGTGACCGACAATCCTTTCAGTCCTGGGACATCTCTGCAGGAGATCCTCAGGGTAGCTGCCTGAAAACAAACACCTTCATAAGATCAGAAATGGGGATGGTCACTGAAGACCACCCAATGTTCAGAACAATGTGCCACACCTCAGCTCCTGAAACAGTCTGTGTCCATGTGCAGTAAGACCTGGACAGCATTCAGGTTTGTGCTGTTAAAGTGTCGGTAACATTCATGTAACAGCAAGGCCAGACACTCTACATTTCCACAGTTAAATGAAGAGCTCATTCAGCATCTCAGGCACATTAGAAACAGATATGTGGAAGCCATTCAGCCCATCGAAACTACTGAACAAAGAGAGGAATAGCCGATTCAATCCTCCTGCCTGTTCCACAGGAAGAGAAGAGGTCTGATTTCCACATCAAGCTGTTAAACAGGAACAGGCAGGGCCAAGTCCGACCCATGAACCTGTTCCATGGGACATGGAGGAGGCCATTCAGCCCCTCGGGACACTTATTCAGGAACAGGAGGGTGCCATTGATGCTCCAACCTGACAAATCAATGGAGCAGAGAATGCACTCTGAGACGGATCCACGATGTTCTTCATGGCTCCATTACCTGTGGGACACTTGAAACTTTAATATGGTTTGCTGCCAGTGAGGAAGGTAGCCAGATGCTTTGTCTGAAATCTCAGAGAGGCATCTTTCATCTCTGAGAAGACAGACCCATGTCCTCCATGGATGTCAGAAGCTGGTGGGAATAGTTAACTGTCTTAGAATGAAGGTATTGTGGCTGTTGTCGGGATTGTGGATAACATGACGTTTAATGCAGGATCACACCCTAAATGCACTGTATTAATGTGGGGAGAATTAATTCAAAGACTGACCCTCTGTCTCTCTCAATCAACATATGGAGTGGGGGTGGGATGAGGGGAATGTCCTCGGAGGCTCTTAACCTATTGAGAATCACTTAACCTGAGTTAATAAAACCCATGGAATTTATCATCGTATCAGTGCCTGTTTAGAACATCATGAGTGACTGTCCATCCCCCTTCAGGTTCGATACAATCATCTCTTATTCTCTCACTGAGATTCACTCTCTGCTCATGGTGCCATCATCCCAGGGATTAGTCTGTTGAAACTTGAGAGAAAGTCTATCCAGAGTACCCCAAATACTGTCTCAACAACACTCTCAGGGATGATCGCAATAATCCTTTTCTCTCATATAAACATCGCCGTTTCTTTCCTGTGCCACAAAAAGCCATTCTTTCTCTATGCACTATGACTGACATGGAATGTATAAGTTCCTTACATCTGTACGTCAGCATCAATAAAGCCAACACCAGAGATGCGTATGGAGATGTGCATCACTCTCGGGGAGAATTTCAATGAGATTGAATACACCTCAGTTAGGGGATGATCACCAACCTGAATAGAAATGAGCTATAGGATACGGGAAACAGGCAGAGGAAGGGAGCTATCTTTACTTCTGTTCTTCTCTCACAGGATGTATGCAGCCCTGGTCATGGCAGCATGTTATGCCGATCTTGAACTGAATGTTTGGTTCAGCTGTTCCACAGGACAGTAAAGAGAAAAGCACATTCCTGTGGGATTGTAGTGTCACAACACAGGATACATTCTCCTGCTTAATGTAAAACCAGCAACAGGGAAAAGATTTATCCACTGCAGTAATCCATGATAATTCTAGAGTCCAAAACTATTTGAAGTAAAAATTAACAACTTTATTTCTTAAAGTATAACAGGGAATAATAGACGAACGAATATTTACAGCTTCTTCCTCTAAGCTATATTTTATCTCTCCGCTCCCCCCACCACCACTATACCAGCCCGATTAGGCTCTCAATTAAGATTTACAAAACAAAACTCCTAATCTCAAAACCAAGAAGCTTTCTGTTCTTCTCCATATTCCTGTCTTCTTTTCTTCTTTGAGATTCTGCTTTTACCAGTTACTAATCAATAAAGGAACCGAGAGGAGAACTAATTTTCAGGCAGTCTATGCATGCTGGTAACTTGGCAGTTCTCCTCTCAACTGTCAATTTCCCGCGGTCTTGTACCCCAAACCATTGGACTGTGTCATTGGCTTTTAAGATTATCAATATGCTAAATTCAAACTTGATTGGAGGTGGGCACTTTGGGTTATAACTTAAACTGCTTGGCTGAATTTGTTTTTGTCTTGAGAAAATAAGCTAATCGACCAAATGTTACATTAATTCTATTTTTCGGAAGACTTGGTGCTGTCGGGTAGTTATTTCTGGCTTTTAATTCTGTTAAAGTTGCAGAACACCCACATGTTCATCAGAGAAGTCACACTGAAACCTGACTAGGGAAGAATGACACATTGTCTTCACTTAAGGACTTGGGGCAAGCAGATGGGCTTTTATGGCAAATGAAAATAGTTGCTTTCAATTTCCCTCATGAGGTATCAACAGACTATTATTCTGTGGCTCAAGAGTCTGAGTCTTGAGCACCATAAACTGTCGTCCCGTTTGTACAGAGAACAAATTACACATCCTCAAGAGCAATTTTTTCAAAACGGATATATGTTTTGAAGGAACTTGAAACTGTTGCATCCGGCTTAAAGAAAGGCACAAATCATGGTTTATTCAGAAGTTGCAATGAGACTGAGACGAGACTGGGATATCATGACGGTGGTATTGGACAGGATTGGTTAGTGGGGACGAGATGGAGATGTAAATCTGTGAAGGACAAAATGGATTATGGAGTCTGAGAACAGTCTGGTTCCTTCTTGCATATCAGTGAGTAATTGAGAAATAGTAGTTGATACTGATTAATATAAGGAAAGGAGGTTTTGTTTGTAACTGGAGACATTGTCTTGCACTTTCCAAATTTTGGATATCATGAGCAGAAATTCAGTTCAACCCAGTTTAGTAGACAAATGTAATGACTTACCAGGTACACCAACTATAGCGAGGATGGGATAGTAACCACCTTGAATAATCCAAAGGAGATCCTGGATCCGTGATGCTAATGATATCCAAGGCCGAGAAAGATAGTAAAGACCCGAGGATAAACTCCTGTCTGTTATTGTAATATTCCAGTCTAATATTCTCAGATTCTGATAGATTGTTGAACCATTCCAGTCTAATGATCTCAGATTCTGATCCATTGTTGTACCATTCCAGTTTACTGAACTTAGGTTCTGATTCACTATTAGAACATTCAAATCGAAGGTCCTCACATTCTGAACCATTATTGTAACGTTCCAGTCTAATGTTCTCAGATTCTGATCTCTACTGCCCCTCTCTCTCGAGCTGATGATCCGTGTTAGTACTGTAAGTGATGCTCCAACTCATACTATGGGATAACACGCTGAAAAGAGCCCATTTATCATTCAACGATGGAAACTCTCCACTGGGATAATTAGGATCCACGGGGATTGACAGTCACTGAACAAATAGCTCCAATTGACCCCTTTCAATTTAACATTGATTTTAATAAAATTCAAAAGAAGGTTTAAAATTTATACATTTGGCATAGAACATAGAACATAGAGAACATAGAACAATACAGCACAGAACAGGCCCTTCGGCCCACGATGTTGTGCCGAACTTCTATCCTAGATTAAGCACCCATTCATGTACTTATCCAAATGCCGCTTAAAGGTCGCCAATGATTCTGACTCTACCACTCCCATAGGCAGCGCATTCCATGCCCCCACCACTCTCTGGGTAAAGAACCCACCCCTGACATCTCTCCTATATCTTCCACCCTTCTCGTTAAATTTATGTCCCCTTGTAACACTCTGTTGTACCCGGGGAAGAAGTTTCTGACTGAGATGGTAGATTGAATGCGTGCAATCATTCAATCTGCCTTGGATATGGGAATAATGGGAATAATGACAAAGGATTGTCAGAACATAAACAAGTTTCTACATTTATAAACGGAAATATACAATCTGCAACTACTGATCAGTGATTATAATGTCAGTAAAATATGGAGAGAACTTTTCTAGTCCAGAATCTGACAGGAAAATGTGTCTACGATAACATGGGTGATAACGGATAACTGACATGGATATGTTAACAGAGAATATGACGTGACACACAATTCAGATGATTATTCGAGAATCAGAGAGGGCAGGTGAGGGTCATGCTGTTAATATTATCGATGTCAATCAACTGTGATTAAGTACCATTGGATTTCAATTGCAGTGTGATTATGATATTGGGGACATGGCTGCTGAGACTGGAGTGAGGAAACATGACATTTCCCACTCATCAGTAGTGAAACGTTACTCTTTGTAAATCATTTGAAGATCAAATTTCAGGATACAGCTCCAATGAGGAATGAGGAGAGCCAATATTAACCATACAACCATAAGACATTGGAGCAGAAATTTGGCCATTTGTCCCATTGAGCCTACTCCGCCATTCAATGATGGCTGTTAAGCTTCTCAACCCCGTTCTCCCGCTTTCTACCTGTAACCCTTGATCCCCTTTACAGTCAAGAACCTATCTGTCTCACTCTTAAATGTACTCAATGATCTGGACTCGACAGTCCTCTGTGGCAGTGAATTCCATCGATTCACCACTCTCTGGCTGGAGATGTTTCTTTTTATCTCTGTTTGGAAAGGTCTTCTCTTTACTCTGTCCCTTCTGGTACTAGTCTCTCTTACCATTGGATATATCTTCCCAAAATCCACTCTGTCCCAGGAGATGTAGCATTCTGTATTTTTCAATTAGATCTCCTAGCATCTTTCTGAACTCTATCAAATACAGACCCAGAGCCCTCAAATATTCTTCATATGTGAAGCTTTTCATTCCTGGCACCATTCTCGTGAATCTCGTCTGAAAACGCTCCAAGACCAGTACATCCTTCCTGAGATATGGGACCCAAAGCTGCGCACAATAATCCAAATGTAGCATGACCAAAGCCTTATAGAGCCTTAGAAGTACATCCCTGCTTTTATATTTAAGCCTTCTTGAAATAAATGCCCTCATTGTATTTGCCTTCCTAACTACTGACAACCTGCAACTTTCAAGACTCCTGGACTAGAACGCCCTAGTCTTTTTGCACTTCAGATTTCTGAATTTGCTTGCTATTTATAAAATAGTCTATGCCTCTATTCATCCTGGTAAAATGCTTTTCCACACTTTTCCACATTGTACTCAATCTGCCACTTCTTTGATCACTTTCCAAACCTGTAAAAATCCTTCAGCACTGAAAGTGAGGACCGCAGATCCTGGAGATCAGAGTCAAAAAGTGTGGTCATAGAAAAGTACAGCCTGGCAGGAAGAATCCGAGGAGCAGGAGATTCGACGTTTCAGGCATAAAGCCTTGATCAGGAATGTGGGGTGGGCGGAAGGTGCCAGAGAAATAAATGGGAGGGGCTGGTGCTGGGAGGAAGGTAGCTTGGAAGGTGACAGCTAGATGAAGGTGGGTGGTGATAGAGATAGGTCAGAGTGGAAGGTGGAGTGGATAGATGGGAAGGAAGATGGACAGCTAGGACAGTTTAAGAGGGCGGTTCTGAGTTGGAGAGTTTGATCTGGGATAAGGTGGAGGGAGGGGAGATGAGGAAACTGGTAAAATTGTCCTTGATAACGTGTGTTGGAAGGGTCCAAAGACAGAAGATAATGCGTTCTTCCTTCAGACGTCAGGTGGTTAGAATTTGACAGTGGATGAGGCCACAAACCTGCAAAGCCTTGGCGGAGTCGGAGGGGGAGTTGAAATATTCAGCCACAGGGCAGTGGGGTTGTTGGATGTGTGTGTGTCCGAGAGTGTTCCCTGAACCGTTCTGTAAGTTGACGTCCTGTCTCGCCAATGTAGTGGAGACCAGGAGCAATGGACAGATTAGAAGAGGTGTTTGGATGCACAGGATGTTATCTACCTGATGTGGAAGAATCCTTTGGGGTCTTGGGTGGAGGTGAGGAGGGAGGTGTTTGCACAAGTTTCATACCAGTTGTAGTGGCAAGGGAAAGTGCTGGGAGTGGAAGGTGGCTTGTTGGGGTTGTGTGGATCTGACGAAGGACCTGTGAGGGAATGGTCACAGCAGTATGATGATAGGGGTAGGGAGGGAAGTATATCTCTGGTGGTGGGGTCTGACTGTTGGTGGCAGAAATGGCGGAGGATGATGCGTTGTATCCTGAGGTTGGTGGGATGGAAGGCATGCACCAGAGAGGTTCTAACTCGTTGTAGTTGGAAGGGTGAAGCTCAAGGCCGGAGTTTTGGGCAGTTGAGGAGATGCGCCAGAGCACCCTCCTGCAGCCAAACCACCTCTTCAATGCTCCCTGTCCCTCTATCTATCTTTGCACAGTTTGAAAGCTTGGCCAGAATGCCCTCAGTTCCTTCATATCGATAATGAATGCATAAAGTGAAAAGTTGTGGTCCCAAAACTCAGTCTTGTGGAACACCACTTGTCACTGGCTGCCATCCTGAGAAAGACACTTTAATCCAAACTCTCTGCTTTCTGTCAGACAGCCAAACTTCAACTTCCACCTTGTCTCTAACACCATGGACCCATATCTTTCTCAATAGTCTCATGCATGACACCTTGTCAAAGGATTCTTGAGGTGCAGATGGATAACATCTATTGGTTCTCCTTGATCAAATCTGCACATTACTCCCTCAATGTATTCTCGCAGGTTGTCAGGCATGACCTCCCCTTGATGAAACCATGCTGACTCTGTCCTATTTTACCAAAGACCTCCAACAATTGAGAAATCCCATTCTTCACGATGAATTCCATGATGTTACCCACAACCAAGGTTAGGCTAATCTGTCTGCAGTTTTCCATCTTCTGCCTAACTCCCTTATTAAACCGAGTTTCATGTTTGCAAATATACAGCCACTTGGCCCTTTCCTGATTTTAGTCATTCCTGAAAGATTCCCACTTCTGCTTGCACTTACTCTTCAGCGATCTCCCTTACAAGGCTGGGGTGTAGTCCATCTGGTCCAGGTGAGTTATCCGCATTCAGGCCATTCTGTTTTCTAACATGTTCTTCTTGGTGATGGCCACTGTATTTAGGACTGCCCTCTCACTCTCTTCAATTCTTGGGAAATTACTCGCGTATGCCACCGTGAAGACTGATGCAAAATTCCTCAGCCATTTCTTTGCTTCCCACTACTGTCTCTCCAGCATCATTTCCCAGTGGTCCATATTCAAATTTACGTCTCTTTTGCATTTTATATATCTAAAGAATCTCTTACAGTTTCCTTTATATTACTGGTTAGCCTAGCCCCATACTTAATGTTCTCCCTCCTTATTTATTTTTTCTTGCCTTCTGTTGGCCTCAATTCTCCAGTTCCACACTGTCCTTCACTCTGCTTACTCTTTTGCTTATATGCAATCCCTGACTTCCCTTGTCAGCCCTGGTTACCTCATCCTCCCTGTACCATATCTCTATTACTCAGCACACATCGCTGCAGTGTCTTTTAAATTATCATGGAATCGCCAGCCATTGCTGTTACCCTGCCCCGGTCAATTCTACCCAGCTTCTCCCTTATGCCTCTCCAGTTGCCTTTATACAGCTGAAATACTGTTAACTCTGATTCTATCTTCTCTCTCAAATTTCAGAATAAATTCAACCATGTTCTGATCACTGCTTCTGAAGTTTTCCTTCACCTTAAGCTCCCTTGTCCAGCCTGCGTCATTAAATCCAGTGTCATCTGTTCCCGAGTGGGCTCCACCACATGATGCTCCAAAAAGCCATCCCGTAGATATTCCTCAAATTCCTTTTCTTGCGATTCACTACCAAACTGGTTTCCCATTTCACTTGCATATTGAAATCCCCCATGATCACTGTAACGTTGTCTTTCCTACAGATCTTTTCTATCTCCTGGTGTATCTTGTGCCCCAGCTCCTGACTACTCTTTGGAGGCCTGTGCAAGTCTCCAACTGTGGTTGTCTTACCTTTGTGGTTCCTCAATTCTAACATGCAGATTCTACACCATCTGACCTTACTTCCTTTCTTATTGTTGATTAAATTTCATTTCTTATTAATAATGTAAATCCACTGTCTCGATCTTTTCGATACGATATATGTCCTTGAATATCCTGATCCCCTTGCAGCCACTTCTCTGTGATGCCCATTACGTCATACCTACCAATTTCAATCTATGCCACAAGCTCATTTACCCTATTCCTTACACTGCTCGCATTCTGATATAACCCTTCAATCTTGTGTTAACGTTTCCTCTTCTATTGCCATTTGTTTGTTCAGTGTGATTGAAGTTTGATTGCTTACACTTTCCATACACTCTGTTCTATTTGCGTCTATGCTGAAGATTTTAATAACCTCTCTTGAGCTCTGTGCTCTTACCTCCTCTTTTCTCATTAAACTCTATAAGGAAACCCCTACCCCGCGCGCACACACACACACTCCTAATCAGTTTAAAGCTCTGTCGACATCCTTGGTTAGGATTCACTTGGACTCTGGTCCCAGCACGGTTCAGACGAAGACTGTCCCATCAGAACAGGTTATTTCTTCCTCAGTAATAAAATGTGTTTAATGTTTGTGAGAAGACTTGGAGCTCGGGTGATCGTTGTTGTGGTTCTGTTCGCCGAGCTGGGAATTTGTGTTGCAGACGTTTCGTCCCCTGTCGAGGTGACATCCTCAGTGCTTGGGAGCCTCCTGTGAAGCGCTTCTGTGATGTTTCTGCAGTGTGTTGTGGCCCTTTTGAATCGTGTCTTGATGCAACTTCTTTTGTGTGTGTTGGGGTGGTTGCTTTCGTAGTTCAGGATTTGATCTGTGTGTGTGTCTTTCCTGTAAACCTTTGTGGTGAATTCTCCGTTCGGTGTTCTCTGTACCATCACTTCGAGGAATGGGAGTTGGTTGTCCTTTTCTTCCTCTCTCGCGAATCGGATTCCTGTGAGTGTGGCGTTGATGATCCGGTGCAATTTCAACAACAAATGCCTAAGGGAAAGACAACGGAACGAGGACATTCCGCAACCCAAAGGACTAGCCACACTACCATACATAAAAAACATTTCTGAACTGACAGCCAGACTACTGCGACCACTAGGACTCATAACAGCACACAAACCAACAGGCACTCTCAGACAACTGACCAGGACGAAGGACCCGATACCCAGCATGAGCAAAACCAATGTAGTGTACAAAACCCCATGCAAGGACTGCACAAAACACTACATAGGACAAACAGGAAGACAGCTAAAGATCCGCATCCATGAACACCAACTCGCCACGAAACGACACGACCAGCTATCCTTAGTGGCCACACACGCAGATGACAAGCAACATGAATTCGACTGGGACAACACGACTATTATAGGTCAAGCCAAACAGAGAACAGCCAGGGAATTCCTAGAGGAATGGCACTCATCCACAGATTCAAACAATAAGCACATCGACTTGGACCCAATGTACCGACCACTGCAACGGACAGCTGGAACTGACAACCGGAAGCGGCAGATTCAAACCAGTATAAATGCCGGAAGAAAAATCACAGAAGCGCTTCACAGGAGGCTCGCAAGCACTGAGGGTATCACCTAGATAGGGGACAAAACGTCTGCAACATAAATTCCCAGCTTGGCGAACAAAACCACAACAATAAAATGTGTTTATTCAACACAAAATACTGGGACAAAAAACAAGCGTTTCAGCACATACCAAAACATGAAAAATACAAAGAGACAAGTCTGTTAAAATTCACTTACGATGTGGAGCTATATGAATTGAAATGTGAATTATAAAACCATGGACGAGGTATTCAAGCTTTATTGGTCATTATTTGACCCACAGCTGAGGTACTGATTTCCCCCCAGTCAGTGATCCCCCTCACTGAGACTCTCTCGCCCTGTCTCACACATTGTCTAGAGTGACGACAAGTTCCTGTTGGCCCAGAATTGTTAAATTAATTCACCTTCTCCCTGGAACCAATCTATTGTTATTTTGGAAGTTGTTCAGCAGTCAGCAACCCGGTTCTGTGAAATTATTGGCGATAAATGATCTGGCTGGGATGACAGCATAGTGCTCACAGGGTATGGCACCAGACAAAGGGCTTGCAGTCTGTGGGAATTTCTAAATAAAATTTCTGTATGTTTGTCCTCATGCTGTCTTCTGATCTAACTTCACACTCGTCTGACACCCCTTGATCTCACTCACTCTGTCGCTCCATTTTCCCTCCATTCCTTTTATCTCTCTTCACTTCCTTTTTATCTGTTAATTTTTCTCTCTCTCTCTCACACACACACACACACACACAGTTCTCTCTGTTTTCAAATTGTGATGTTGGAGAGCTCATCGTTGTACAATTGGCTAAACGGCTTCGTTCAGTGCTCTATTAATTCTGAAGCTCTCTGAACCACAATGAAGACTTCAGCACAATAAAGACATCAGGTGCCTAGAGAGACAAGCTGGTCCTGCGAAGGACACAGTGCAGAATCATCCTTTATCTCTTCCTGTTGTCTGATATGCAGCGGCCTTGAAACATCTGTTCAAACAAAATAGATTGAAATTCGTGCAGGCGGGAGGACTATCACCAGATGATTATGCTGTCAGAATTTAACAAGCAGTTCCCACATACAAAATGTGGATTTCCCTGATAGCAGCTCCTCCCAATTGACACGGCCTTGCTCTGCCTGATGCTCACGGAATTTGCCTTCCGCCAATTCAGTAGCTTCACACAAGGTCCTGACTTATCCATGTTCGTAACTATCTTAAATCTGAAGGAGCTGTGACCACTGTTTCTAAAATTATGTCCCACTGAAAGGTCAGTGACCTGGCCAGGATCATTAGCCAATACGAGATTCAGTATGGTTCTTCCTCTCGTTGGACAATCCACATACTGCTGCAGTTAATAAATTCTGCCCCGTCGAAGCCTCTTGCTCCAAGGGACTCCCAGTCATTACTGGAGATCTTAAAGTCACTCACTATGACCTCTCTGATTTTTTAATACACCTTTCCTTAATCGACGTAAATATCTGTACCTCAATACGTCCGTGGCTGTTGGGCGGGGGATTATAGTAACTCAATGCTTGCAGCCATCTTATTTTTGAGCTTTAACCATATTGCTGCAGTGGATAGTCCCTCCTGTATGTCCTCTTCAAGTACAGATGTAGCATTCTCCCGATTATTAAAACACCTCGTCCACCTCTTTTACCTTTCTCTCCACCTCGCATAAAACGATGAAACCCTGGAATGTTAAATGGCCAGTCCTTTCCCTCTCTCAACCAAGTCTCTGTAAAGCTGCAACATCATAGTCCCATGCACGGATTCAGGCTGTCAGTTCATCGGTCTTAACCATAATAATTCTTCCATTGAAATAAATACACTTCAGCCCAACTCCTTCAGATCCTGACCTGATACTTGGTTTGAGTTTCCCTGATGTAAATTCTCCTCGTCTATTCTCTGGTAATAGGAGATTAGAAAAGACTGTCAGTAAAGCAGAAAATATTGCAAACAGACAATTTCTGTTTCCTCCATTGTCCCTTCTATCTGTACATTTCATCACACACTGTCCAATTCCAATAAACTACTGGATAATTATTATGCTTCAAACAACAGTCTCCAGCCTCTCAATGCACATTCTTCAACTCTCTTTGGACCCATTGGATTGACAGTTTTCTGATCCCTCTCTCAAACAAATCTCTGTAATATTTATATCATAGTTATATCTACTCATTCAAACTCCAAGCTCATCTGTCTTGCCTGTCATACTGCTCACATTAAAATCAGCATACTCCGACTCGCAGTCCCATTGTGTTCACTCCCCTCTGCCAGTTTGTTGTTGGTCTTAGCTGTACTGGGATTAGTCTCGAACTACTCTTCAGTCATGTGCTTGTGGACGTACTGCTCTCGCTTCCCCCCCTACACCCCACCCCCCCCCCCCCCCCCCACCACCACACGAGTTTAAACCCTCCTGAGTGACAATAGCAAACCTGCCTGCCAGGAGATTGCTGCCGGTTCATGTCCATCCCGTCCTTCTTGTGTATTTCATACTGACCCAGGAGTCCCAATGACCCATATATCGGAGATTGCTGCCAGTTCAGATGCATCCAGTCCTTCTTGTGTATATCGTACCGATCCGGGAATCCCAATGATCCACATATTGCAAGTGCTGCCTATCCTACCAGCTCTTTGGCCAGGTTTTTCACTATACTGCCTTCCTATTCCTAACTTCACTGGCACATGGCATAATCTAGTCTCTTCAACATCCAAAAATCCTTTCAGCATAACTCCGGCACGATCTTTACTTTGAAATGGATAGACTTGACAATAAAAACTTAGTGTGATCTCATTAACTATGAAAGTGGAGCCCAACGAATCAGTCGCAATGACCATAGGATCTAATATCTGTCACCTTCACCAAACCTGTGTGACAAGGTATACATATGGAGTATATATTTGTAGATGGACGTGGATAAACAGAAATTAATCCAAAAGTCCTGAAAATGTCACAACAGATGGCTGTCATTCAGCCTGTTTACTCTGCTTTTCTGTTCAATTGGATTTTAGCTATTCTGTTCCTTTTAATGGCTGGGGCTTTAACCCGGATCCCCAGCGTGTCAGAAAGTGCCCAGTGTCTTTGTGCGCTCCTTGCGTAGGGAGCATCCAGTGCCAGGCGATGGGGTGTGGGGAACCCCGGAATGGCTCGGTGAAAGGATGCATGCAATAACGGATGGACTCAGGGCTCGAGAGAGACGGAGTAGGTAATCAGAGACATGCACTCACATCAGTAGCTGGGCAAGATTCCCATGTACTCGGGGAGCCCGAGCACCAGTGCCACTTTTACAATAAACCCGTCATATTTGCAGCAATTCTCCATCAAATACAAGTATAATATACTGCAGATGGTGGAAACCTGAAACAAACATAGAAACACACTGTGAAGAGAGAAACGAGTTAATTCTCCCAATGCAGACACGGGGAGATTGTAAAAAACTCGACAAAAACAGGGTCCAGAGATTGGAATTATTCTTATTTGAATGAAAATAGTCTTATCAGTGATAGGCAACATGGTTTTGTGCAGAGAAGGTCATGTCTTACCAAATCAATAGATTTCTTTGAGGAAGTGACAAAGTTGATTGATGAAGGAGGCAATGTAAATGTCATGTACGTGGACTTCAGGAAGGCGTTTGGTATATTTCCCCATGGTCGAGGTATGTCGAAAGTGAAGTCACATGATGCACGAGCTGGTGGATAAAGAACTGGCTGGGCAACAGGAGGCAGAGAGTAGTAAGGGGAGGGAGTTTCTCAAAATGGAGAACTGTGACCAGTGGTTTATTTTAAGATGTTTCTGGAAAGATACATGAATGGCTGGGAACAAAGGGATACAGATCCTTAGAAAATAGGCGACAGGTTTAGATAGAGGATTTGGATTGGCGCAGGCTCGGACCACCGAATGGCCTGTTTCTGTGCTGGAATGTTCTTTGTTATAAGATTAGCAATGACCCATCAGACCCCAGTAATGGTCTCCTCCAACCTCTTCCCTCAGACTAAAAGGTACAAAAGCTTGAAAACACTGAGCAGCTGGTTCAGGAACAGCTTCTTCCTGACTGTTATTAGACTGATGAGTGGACTCCCTGATCTCAGATAATGCTGATCTTGTTCCTGCTGATCTCGCCTCGCACACGCCCTGTGCATTGTAACCTGCATGGCTCTCAAACATATTTTATAGCCATTGTTCTGTACATCATTGTTTACTAAGCTTTGTCTGCATTTCTTGGTAAAGGTCAAAGTAAATCCTTACTTCCCTTCCCCCAGTTACTACAGTGCTCACTTCCACCTGTCTCTGGTCCACAGCCCCAGAACCTCCCATTCACCACCCCCAGCACACTGTGACCCCATCCCCACTCCCTGTGTGCTTTGTATCTCACTATTTCTCTCACATTGTCTGTTTCCTAGTATTTTCCTTTTATCTGTCTTCTGTTTCTTTCCCATAACTTACTATCTCCCCTTCTCCCTGTTCTTGTGAATGTTTGTTTCTTGTTTTGTTTCCTTTCTCTGTTTTACTGACTGTCCTTCTGTTTGCCTCGCTGTGTTCTCTCTCTCCTTCTACATGTCCATCTCTTTCTCTCTCGTTGTGATGGTGATGGCTTCTCTATTCTTTTGAAGCATGTGATGGCTCTTTGGTTGGATGTTGGCAATACAATAAATTCAATTATGTTTTGGTATCTTAAACATAATTTCAATTTATTGGTTAAATTTCAATTGTTGTCAAAACAGCAACCAGAATTTAGATATCCATTTAACAACCAATTGTTACATCTAAATATTTTGGAACTGCCTTCTCCCAGTGCTCTGCATACTGGCAACTGAAAGCATTCTATTCACGTGCATAATAGTGTGACGGTAACTGCTCTTCCCAGGACCATAAGAAACTAGAGACGGTTGTGTGCACAGCCCATACTATCATGGAGGACAACCTTCCATCCATTTATACTTCTCATTGTCAGCGAATGGCTGGCAACATCAAATATCTCTCCCAAACTGGTAATGATCTCCCACAACCTCTTCCAAAAGGGAGAAGATACAGAGACTTGAAAACATGGACCAGTATGCTCAGGAACACCTTCTTCCCCACCCTAATTACACTGGCGAATTGACATCTCTAACTTTTCAAATAATATTAATCTTGCTAAATTCGATCTTGAATCGCACTGCTCCTGTGTTGCTGTCACCTTGTGTGCCTCACTCTGTGTAAGTGCCCTGTGAGGCTCAAGGTCTTCTCAAGGGCAATCAACAAAGTGAACTAATGCTGGCCCACCCAGCGATACCTATATCCCATTAATAAATATAAGAACACGACGACACTCAGGGAACACAGACCGGTCGGATCAAATCGCTTTAAACATGATCTTAGATAGATAGAGATTGCCCTCGGTATCTGAAAGTAGAGTGTTCCGACAAAGCCTTTCATAAGCTGATATGGCATAAAGTGAGGTATCATTAATTTATGTGGGGAAAATTTACTTTTCTTGTTAAAAGTGAAAATCCTCTTCGGATTTCTTTTGATTAGTGAAAACAGGACGTAATGGAGGTTTTTCGGAAAGGGAAATGGCAAAATGCGAATTTTTTTAAAAGCAGGGGATACGTGTAGCAGCATGGGCGTGATATTCAGGAAGATTTGAAAAGTTAAAAATAAATGAGGTGATTCTCACATTTTATTTCCACCCCAGCTGATCATCATTCCCTTTGTTTGCTCTTTGTCTTCTATCTCTCTCTTTCTCTATCGATTCAACTCACTCCTCCTGCCCTTCAAAGCAGACTTCCCTGTCACCAGCATTGTTCACACTATTTTCCAGCTGCTTTCAGTTCAGAAAAGCTTCCCAGCACTTTCTGATCTTTTCCTTGCATTATTTATGCAATTTCAGATCTCCAGCATCTTTCAAATTTGTTTAACCTTCAAATTTGTTATTCCATGGGAAGTCGGCATCTCTGCCCAGGGCAACATTTGTTAAGCATCATTAATTGTCCTGACTCTGACGACATTCCACAAGCCAATATGAAGTCAAGCACATTGATATGGGTCTGAAGTCACACTTCACCCAGAACGGTTGGTAACATTAGATTTCTTTACCGAAGGTCATCAGTGAAACAGGAAAATGTTCAGACAAAATGTGGTTTTATAGTTGTTTTTCGTGAAATTCACTTTTATTCCAATTCTTATCATTTTTATTTAGTTCTGCCATCAGCTGTGGTAGGACTTGAAACAAATCGCTTGAAACAATGTCTTTCGTTTAATAAGCTTTAATCCTGAATTACATCCAGCGACATTCCTACTCTGATACATTGTCCTAATCATGAAGTAATGTCCGAGACATGAACAATTTTGTGATTGAAATACTTGTAACTGGAAAAGTGGCCAGAAGAGAGCTTGAAACATAAAGTCTGAATTTTACCAACGTGCAGACAATGGTTTGTTCAGCCACAGCACTGACGCAGAGATGGAGACTGGGGATATTATGACCTGGTAGTGGACAGGGTTCGTGACAGAGAGAACAAGATACATAAATCAGATCAGGGCAATAAGAGATCTCGAGGTTGTGCACAGTTTTGTTCTCAGATGTTTGTAAGGGAGTGGTCTACAATTCAGATGAATGGAAACTGCAATTGAAATTGAAGATAAAAGTTTTTTTCATTGGCAAATATAGATAATAGAAATTGCAATGAAGTTCAAAATTGTTTATGGGCTGAATGAATGGACAGAGGTAGAGAACACGAACAATAGCGAGAATAGGTTATGATTTGGAGATGCCGCTGTTAGACCGGGGTGTACAAAGTTAAAAATCACACAACACCAGGTTATAGTCCAACAGGTTTAATTGGAAGCACACTAGATTTCAAGGCGTCGCTCCTCCACCAGGAGTAACACACTCTCCACTCCGCCCAATCAGCACCACTAATATCCGATAAGGTAGACATTTCCGACAGAGGGAAATGTTGAAAAGACCCAAGGAAAGCCTCCTCTCCATTTGTGTAATTATCCAGTCCATTATTCGCAGATTCAGATCTGTCCTCTCCACGTCTCTCCAGCTGCTGATCTCTGTTACTGTTGAAGCTGATGCATCTGCTCCTACACTGGGACAGCGCACTGAGTGAAGCCCCTCACCAATAGGGCACAGTTACAATGCATGGAGACTGACATCAATCGCGGTCACTGAGCAAACAGGTCTAGCTTTCAATACAGCACATTCAGTTCACAATATAACTGGACTGGACTGGACTGGATTCTGACATTGCTGGCTATTGGTCACATCTCCCATCGCTAATTCCTCGAGTGAAGTCAGTTGTGAGGGAGAATGATGGAAGTTTTCTGATCGCAGGCTAGAATATCCTGCCTTGATGTACGTTTGCAATGCTGTCGTCATCATACCCGGAATCTATGCCCCTCCACAAAATAAAGAAACACAGTCAGGATGTTGTTACTGTGCTGATCTCTCCTTCACGGGAACAAACCCCAGCCAACAGACTGTCACTGGGCACAATTGCCCTGAACATAGACAGGAAGTGTGGACTTCTCTGAATGGTCCTCTCACTGCTCTAATACAGAAACGTTGTACCTTCCATATAGAATATGCTTCAGTAATTAATTTATACAAATTGACAAACATCTTAATGCAGTTTTATTTGCTGTAAAGCAATAATTTTTCACCTTTTTTCCCCTCAGCCCAAAACCAAAAGTGAACTTATTCATTAAGACTTATGAATTAATAAGTCAGATTTACCTAGTAGATCGGGCGGAATGGGGATAGTGGCTGTAGAGACTGCATGGGGAGTACAATGATATTCCCCAGTCATCATCACTCTTAACGTCAGATAGAATTAAATATAGTTCACAACAAGGAACGAGCCAACGCTTGGGATATGTAATGCTCAATGACAATGTGAACTGAACCGGATAATTGTAAATGTGATAAAGTGAACTATATTTTATATACACACCATTTCATCATTGGGAATACAGATTGAGTAGTGTCACCGCATCTGAAGCATTAACTTTGATGTCTCTTCACAGATACGGCTAGACCTGCTGAGCTTTCCCTCCAACGTCTGTTTTTGTTTGAGATTGATCATGTTGTTCATATCTGGCAGGATGCTTACAATTAAAAGCAGATGCTAATAACAAACTGTACAGGGGTGTGGTGACAATACAAGAGAATGACAGTAGAAATATCGCTCATTCCAAACTGGAAAAGACATCGGGCTGAGTTTTCACCACCTTTGCTGTAATAATTCTATGTTATGCATTGAAAGCTTTTGGAGATTGGGGAGACAAGCTTGTTCAATGAAGGACACAAGTGTTCCATCATCAAAAATCTATTGCTATTCTTTCATGAAGTTCAGCTGCCTCTAAAATGTATTGTCAAACAAAATAGATTTCCTGAGATTTACAAGATGTTGAGATTTTCTTTTTACTTTCGATCTTAAAGAAGAGACAGATTTCGGCTGTAATTCAGGTATCACAGACACACCAACAGTAATAGAAACATGAAAGTACCACATTGTCCAAACATTACCAAGGTCAACATGTAGACCTGTCAAGAAACATGCAATAAAGTGATAATGGAAACATGAAATGCAAACAGAAAATGCTGGATAAACAAAAACCGTGAGGATGTGTCTGCAGAGAGCAGCAGAATTAACATACGTAATATGATGTGACGCTGTTCTGAAAAGTCCTATTAGAATCAAAGGTTAATTTTTTGCATCTCTGTTCAGATGTTGCCAGATTTACTGAATTGGCCATGCTAAATTGACCGTAGTGTTAGGTTAGGGGTAGATGTAGATGTAGGGGTATGGGTGGGTTACGCTTCGGCGGGGCGGTGTGGACTTGTTGGGCCGAATGGCCTGTTTCCACACTGTAAGTAATCTAATCTAATCTAATCTAAATGGGAATGTGTCATACCTCCGGCAGGGGAAAGTGAAGTGGACCTGTGGTGGGAGTGAATAAAGAGTAGACCAGTGTATCCTGAAGGGAATAATCCCTCTAGAAGGTGGACAAGGGAGGAGAGGTGAATTTGTGCAGGTCGGGCATCTCGCTGAAGGTGGGGGAAATGTGGGCTGATGATCCTCTGCATGTGAATGCGGCTGGGATAGTAGGCAAGGGTAAGGGAAACTCCGTTGCTAGAGGGAAGGGGAGGGGAAGGCTAGAAGTGCAGGAGATGGATCAGACTCAGTTGAGGACCCTGTTGACAACAGTGATGATGAATCCCTTGATTGAGGAACAAGGTGGACATTTGAAAGGCTTCCTTATTGAATTTAGTATCAGCAGAAGCAATGCGGTGGAGGCGGAGGAACAGGGGGAATGGAATTGACTCTATGCAGGAAACCAGGTGTGAGGATGTATACTCCAGGAACCTGTGGGAGTCGGTGGGTTAATACTGGATATCAGTTGCCTGGCTATCCCCAGAAATGGAAGCAAAAATGTTGAGGAAAGGAAGTAAGGAGCCAGAGATCGACCAGGTGAAAGTGATGGAGAGTTTCAAATTCCAAGTGAAATCGGTGAACTTTTCCAATTCCGAACAAGAGAGAGATGCAGCAGCGATGATATCATCTGTGTATCGGACAAAGATTTGTGGATGGGTGCCGGAGTAGAACTGGAACAGGGAATGGTCGATGTCCCCCAAGAAGAAACAGGCATAACTGGGGCCCAAGTGTGTATCCGTGCACTTTCACCGTGTGGCAGGAGCAGGCTGAAGCAATGGGTCTGCCTGGGCTGTTCTGTTTGTGAACTTTTGAGAGGAGATAGAAGCGAGCTCTGCTATCAGAGGATTATCAGCTCGGGGGCAGTTAGGGGCGTGGGGCGAGTGGGGCAGAAATCTCCAGATGAAATGTGGTCAGTTATCATAGTTGATACAATTGCCTGATGTGCCATGGTAGGGTCATGGTCTAGGGGGAGATTAGAGGCAGTACCTGAGAGTGGGCGTTCAACCTTTGCAATGTCGAGGTCAGTCCACCAGACTATAGCAGCACCACCCTTGTCAGCACAGGCTGAATAACACAGTCAGAGTTGGACCTAAGCACATGGAGTATAGGCTGTTCGGACATTGATAGTATGGATTTAGTGAGGCAAGTGCAGAGAAATTACGACAACCAATGTCAAGTTGAGATTTATCAACGAACCGATTTAGTTCAGATAAAGGCCAGAGGGAGGAGTCCAGGTGGAGGGAGAGTGTTGGAGCTGGGTAACGGCGTATTTGGAACAGGGAGAGGAATATTGCTGAAAGAAATGGGCACTGAGGCGAACGCAGCGGAAGAGCTCAACTAAATGTCATGCCTAAAATTCCTTAAAGTGGGGGCACAGAGAGGTAATGTTCAGATATTTGCTGAGTACAGAACATTCAGCATCAGAGAGTGGAAGTTAAGGAGGGACGGTGAATAAACGATAGGAGGTGGAGCTGGGGGAGGGCATGGAGTCAGTGGGCAGGTATGAGAGGGGAGGAAGGTTCCAGAAGGTCAAGGGCATCTCTCCCTTGTTGCAAATTGTGTGCCCAGTGCATCTGTTTAGCATGACGAATGAGCCGGTGAATAAATTAGAATTGTAGAGTGGTGCAGTCTTTAGACAATATAATGCGATTCTGCTGGACAGAGAAAACGTTGATCTCAGTGGTACTGATATCGCACGATCAGACCTCAGAAAGTAAATGATTGAATATAATTGGGAAGGTATACTTATTGTAACATCCTGATTTCAATGGAGTGACGCTCAAGCAGCAAGGTCTTATTTTTTTCGGACACTTTAGACCAAACTTTAAAATATAATATGTCTTGATGTTATTAACAAGAAAAAAATATCCATGGTTTTGGACGGCACTAGCAAGGGCAGAATTTATTTGTCATTCCCAATAGCTCTGGGGAAAGTGTCATTGTTCAGTGAGGAAATTACCAGCGCAGAATTTCCTGCGATTCCCAGTGACCCACAGTTTACTCAGGATCTCTGATGTCATGTGAGTCAAATACTACTTTGATGCAATGCAAGTTACTCTGATCTCACCTCAACTGACATTGGAAGATCAGGAAAATGAATAAAGAATAAAAGGCCAGTACACAGCATGTTAGAACAATGTGCTCACTCTACTCACAATGTTTAAGGTAAAACTGATGCATGGATTTCTGACTGTGAGGAGAGGTTTGTCCTATTTGTGATGAGGCTGTTTGGTTAAGCGCTGTGACAGAGAGACAGAAAGACACTCAACTCTGTACCATGGGGAACAAAACCATCCTGTTCACGGTGCATCAGATATTGACAGAAACAACTATTGCCAGTTCCTATTGGACATTGATCATCTCAATCTCATCATTCACTGATGCTCAATAGCAGCCCAGAAGCCAGCGGCTCCCATCATCCCAGTTGGAAAGCAAAATGGGGAAGGAATGGCCAGAGAAAGTGGGAGTAACTGGGGAATTGGTGTATCTTACAGGTGAGTGGCAGAAGAAGAGTGTGAAGGGAGATCATCAGTGGAAGAGAATGTAGCAGCAGAAGGGGTAGTGCAAGGGAGGTAGGAGTGTAAGAAAAGAGTAGGATGGAGGAGGAAGAAAGGCAGATGAAGTTTTAGTGACAGGGAAAAGCTTGCTTTTGAGGAAATGAGATTGGATGAGAAAACATCACTGTACAAGAAAATCGGGATCTGGATTCCATTCAAAATTAAGAAAGGATTTCTTGTACTTTCTCTTCTATCACTTGATTCTTGTTCAGGTTGTACATGTACTATATATTTCTATATCTCCATCAAGTACAGACGACATGTTTCTTTCTCCCCTACGGTGGTGTTTCAATATTTTTGATTTTTTTACAGTATATATTTGCTTCCAATGGATATGAGAATATGATTTGATCTTCTGCAGTTTGCCCATAATATAGAATTTATTGGAATATTTATCCTCATCACACTCGCTGATTAAAACAAACAATAAATGAGTGCATGTTCATCCTGCAGATGAAAAATTTCTTCAGCTCTGGCTATTGCAGGGAATGTTACAAAGAACAGTGCCACGCCAAATGCTAACGTTCTACCGCAAAATGCCAAATCCTAGTTTATCCTAAAGTATTTACAATGTTTATAAACAAAACATGCAGAGGGGCGGAGTGTAAAAGGTGAATTCAACTCTGTGTCGAAAATGTTAATTGTGGATCCCTCATAAAATGTGTGAACTACATCACTCATAAATTCACCAAAATAGGAAAAGCAAGAGACTGTAATTGTCCAATCATCATCTAAATAACATCTGGCGAACAGGAAGGAAATCACTGGTTGTTTGTGATATTCAGAAATGACGATTGTGAGAATGTGGAAGGTGGGGAGCAGTGGAATGATGACCAATGTTATAGATGACACAAAGATGGGCGGGGTGGATTACAGTCAGGAGGAAAGTGTTAGGCTACAGAAGGATAGAAACAGATTATTCAGATAGCCAGATCAATGGCCTGATGAAATTTAACACCGATAATTTGGGAAGATGCAAGTCAGAAGTAACAAGACAAGTGAGTACTTAAAAGTGAGTATGAAAGAAGAGGGCTAAATTTGCTCCTTTTTTCTTTGCAGCAGGGAAAGTTGAGGAGGGAATATGGTACAGGTGTACAAGAGCAAATGGGGTATGGAGGGGATGAACAGACAGCAGCTGTTTTCCTTCGTCAAAGGATCAAAAACAAAGAGACACACTTTTAAAGTGAATGTCAGGGGATTGAGAGAGGATTTGTGGAATGTGTTTAGAACTGAGTGGATGGTATGAATCTGGAATGCGTTGTCTAGGAGGGTGGTTGAGGCAGGTAACTTCACAAACGTTTAAAATGTCTTTGGATATGCACTTGCTGGCACAGACGTGATAGGCCTGTTTTTCATTGCATGATTCTTTGCAGTGGCAGCCATGAACACTCTGGCATATTCTGAAACAATTAACAATGGCAGTTGGTGCTTTGTTCCTTTGACTGTACTCAGTAAGTGGCTATATTGCAAACCAGCATCATCTCATGCAACTTCAGCACTCACTCAACCAAAGGCAGCCCAGCCATCTCTGGGACCATCCAGTGAAATTCATATGCTCAGTGGATGCTGTCCAACAACAACACTGACACTATTCTAGCTGTATGCACCATTATTAAAGCTACAGCCATAATATGAAGACAGCTTTTCCTCCATTATAATACAGACCTCTAGCAATAAGGGTGTTATTTATCTGAAGCATAATAAATTCTTTCCCAGGTATTCACTTTTACAAGCAGCACGTTTTCCTGTGTTTTGCTGCCAGTTGTTTATCATGGAATTCCCCAGCCCAACCTCTTTCCCATTTAACATTTTCTTGTGCAATGTCTCCCTGATCCCACACACCTCACTCCGTCACATCCCCCACACTCTCCATCCTTACTTGTTCATCTCTGAAAAACCTGCGCCTCCTCTCTATAATTTATTCCAACTCCCAACTCACTGTTTAGATTCCTTCTCTCGGCATGGTCATTAGACTGGCCGTGCCTGATGTCCTATTCACCTAACTTTCTGCTCAGTTCCTGATCTTCTGCTTTGGTTCTCACTCTCCTGGTTTATTCAAATCCATCTGACTTGTACTAGACAACATCCCCACATGATGATGGTGCTTGTACAGTTACGATACAATCTGTCTTTTTTGTACAGGTCCCCACCTGTCCTGGAAGAGATTCCAATGATACAACAATCTGGAACTCTCACCCCTGAACTAGATTTTTAACAACATGTTAAGGTTTAGTGTCTTCCTCATCTTTCTCTCTTTTCCACATGGCACGGGGAGTAATCCAGTGATTACAGAGGATTATTCTTTCTCTTTCTCGCTCGCTGTCTCTCTCTCTCTCTCATATACACACACACATTCAAACACACACAGAAAGACACTATATTACTTTGCAAAATAATGCAAATAACCTTAAAATAATCGGAATGACAAGTGGAATGAAATATTTAGTTAAAGGGAGGATGAGAGAAATTGTGCTTCTTCTGGATGTCAGTTTGCTCGCTGAGTTGGAGAGTTCATTTTCAGATGGTTCATCACTGCACTAGGGAACATTATCAGTGAGCCTCTGGCGAAGTGCTGATATTATGTCCCACTTGCTATTTATGTGTTTAGGTTTCCTTGAGTCAGTGATATTATTTCCAGTATTGGTGATTTTATGTCGGGTTCTTTTTTTCAGAGAGTGTTCGATGGAATCAAAATCGATATGTTTGTTGATAGAGTTCAGGTTGGAATGCTATTTTTCTAGGAATTCTCGTGCGTGTCTCTGTTTGGCTTGTCCTAGATGGATATGCAGACCCAGTCTAAATCGTGTACTTCCTCATCTATAAGTAAGGATACTAGTGATAGTGGGTCATGTCTTTTTTTTCTGGCCAGTTGTTGTTCATGTATCCAGGTGGCTAGTTTTCTGACTGTTTTTCCGATGTAGTGCTTGTAACAGTTCTTGCAAGACTTATTCTTGCTTGAGCAGAACAGACAAATATGTGAACTAGTTGCGGTGCTCAAATGTATGAAAAAAAGTTGTCGAGTAAAACAGGAATACTCTGCTTCCGTTAGTTGGCATTACAGCATCAAGGAGTTCTTATTTCAAGCTTGTCAGCAAAAGAGCCAGGAATGAGATAAGGAAAAACTTCTTTATTGAGATAGTTGTTAGGATTTGGAATGGAACTGCCTGGGAGAGTTGTGGATGAACATTAAAAAATAGAACTGGATATGCATTTGGAAATATGAATTTAACAGGCTGCAGAGATAGGGTTGGCAAATTGGAGGGACTTGGGAGACATTCCTGGAGCTGATGCCCACACAGTGGCCAATGGCCTCCTCCTGTACTTTAAGGTTTTGCACTCTATCATGTGTCTGATGCGAATAAAATTCAGGATCCGATTATTTCCCATTGTAAATACTCACGAATATCTGATTACTTAGTGCAGCATAAGCATTTAAAATGCAACTACTGCAAGGTCAGCTTCATTAAATAATCTAATTATTGCTCAGAATATGAATATTTGAAATGTTGAATTCCAATTACGAAAACAAATCTGTCATTGCTTTGCCACAAATCTCTTCGAAAAGGTTTGACTTTTCACTTACACGATAATATGCTCATCGTTTTTGTTCACTGTCTGCATTTCAAATTAAATAACATTCTTTCTAAAAGTTAAACGTTTTCAAATTATTGTTCACTAAAATTTGATAGCACAAATCATTTAGTTAGTTTAATATTCAAAGAGCATGTTGAACTATAGCCATTTCTAATTCGCTGACAAATAGCTGTAGCTTGTACATTTCAGTGAGAAATTGAACTGATTGATTATATATAAATATATAAGAATGCTCATTCTATTTGATTATTCAATCGTTTGCTCACCCTGAACATGTAATCACTCAGAAGCCAACCACTTTCAAGATGTTGGAGTGACAATGCATAGTTTTGAATCCTGACATTGTTTGTGTAATTCTGATCGCCAAAAGAGTTACATCCATGTTGTTTGTTTGATACAAAATAAAATGTACATTCTTTATTTCTGTGTTAGAAAATCTTGACAGGAGTTTATACTTTTGTTCCATAAATATAGAATCAGCCTAATTCTTTTCAGAGATTATAGTTCAGTCGAATAATCATAGTTGACGTCTTATTTTTGCGCAATTCACGAAACATAGCAAACATCTGATTAATACATGGGTCACCCAACAGATTGTATCTGAAGAAAACAGCAGCAAATGATAAGTCAAGAATTACGCTAATAACTGAACTTGGCGGAGCCTTTCTGGTGTAGGACGCGTCACATATTGCACTGGCATTCAGTTGAATGGAACAATGAACAACATAACTGGAAGTTTTGGGCGAACGCCCCTCCCCAGCTTCCTAATCTCACTCAGATCACTCCCTCACACATTCAACAATTGAAAAGAATCCAGAGGCTGGGTGAAACATAAAACACAGAACAGTACAGCTTAGTGCAAACCCTTCAAACCTTGACGTCCTGCCGAACCTTTATCCTACTCGAAGTTCAGACTAACTGACATACCCTTCATTGTACTATCATTCATGTGTCTATCCAATAGTCACTTAAATATCCGTAATGCAGCTGACTCCACTAACGCTGCTGGCAGTGCATTCCAAGCACCCACCACTCTCTGTTTAAAGAACCTACCTCTGACATCTCCTCAAACCTTCTTCTAATCATACTAAACTTATGCCCGCTCGAGATAGCCATTTCTAACGTGCGAAAAAGTCTCTGGCTACGAACTCTGCCTATATCTCTCATCATCTTATACACGTCTATGAAGTCAACTCCCATTCTTTATTGTTCCAAGGAGAAAAGCCCTAGCTCCCTCAACGCTTCTTTGTAAGACATGCCATCCAGTCTCAGAAGCATCCTGGTAAATCTCCCCGGCACCCTCTCCGAAGTCTCAACATCTTTGCAGTAATGAGGCGACTAGAACTGAATACAATACTCTAAGTGTAGTCATAAGAGAGATTTTTGGCGCTGCAGCGTAACCTTGCGGCTCTTAAACTCAATCCCTGGCTAATGAAAACACCATACATCTTAACAACCTTATCAGCTTGGGAAACAACATTGAGCATCCTATGATATGGACCACACGATCCCTAGGGTCCTCCAGTCTGCCAATAATCCTGCCTTTAAACCTGTATGCTGCATTCGAATTCGACCTTAAAAAATGAATTGCTTTACACTTATCCAAGTTGAACTCCATCTTCCATTTACCAGCCAATCCTGTCAATGTCCAATTACAACCTAAGACAGCCCTTAACACTATCCATAACTCTAACATCTTTATTACATTGTAAAACTTACTAAAGCACCCTTTCACTTTATCATCCGAGTCATTTGTAAAAATCACAAAGAAGAGCAGTCCCAGAACCGATTCCTGAAGAACGCTACTGGTCACCAATCTCCAGGATGAACCCTTTCCATGTTCTACCACCATCAGTCTTCTACAGGTCAGACAATTTGTATCCACACACACAGATTTCCCTGTTTCCTTGTACCCCATGCCTGCTTACTTTCTGAATGAGCCGATCTTATGGTAACTTTATTAACCACCTTGCTAAACTCCATGTACATCACATCCACTGCTCTACCTTCATCAACGTGTTTGATCCCATCCTGAAAGAATTCAATAAGTTCCTTGAGGCATGATTGTCCATCAAAACGCTATGCTGACGATCTCTAATCAAACTATCTCTTTCCAAGTAATCATAAATTCTGTTTCTCAGAATCCTCTCCAATACTTTTCCCAATACAGAAGTAAGACTGACTGGCCAGTATTTTGCAGGATTATCCCAATTACCTTTCCTGAACAAGGGAATAACTTTTGCCACCCTCCAATCATCAGGCAATACTTCAGTGGACAGTGGGGACGCAAGGATCATCTACAAAGGCGCAGCAATCTCTTCCCTCACTTCCTCTGGTATCCTGGGGTGCTTCCTGCCTGGTCCAGGGGACTTATCTATCCTTATGTTTGCACTTCAATCAGTCTGTACTCACCTTACTTTGTCTACCCCCTGTCCAAACAACTGACTGACTGCTTTCCATTTCAGGGCTATATACAGTGCTGCCCTCCTGAGCAAGTACCATTCCAAATTTCCCATGGAATGGAAAAAATGTGAATGCACCAATGTCTTCCTGATGAAGGGACTCTGCTCAAAGTTTTCACTCTCCTGCTCCTCGGATGCTGCCTGACTCGCTGTGCTTTACCAGCACCATACTTTTCGACTCTGATCTCCAGCATCTGCAGTCCTCACTTTTTCCATTACTGAGGGCTGACCCCTCTGCACACTAAGCAAAGTAAGGTATTTGGAGCTGACTGTTCAGTTCTGGAACGTTGCATTTGATTAACACATTAATTAAAAAAGAAATTACAATTCAACAATTATTCATTCAGTCCCAGAGTTACAGTTTTAGATCATGGAAAGGCAGTTTGATAACAAACAGTAAATGACTGAAGAACTGCGAGGTACAGAGTATTCCATGTGCTATTATCCAGGCTGGATGTCCTTTACCTTAATGTTGGGAATATTATCGGACCGACAGGTGTGATAAGGGAATGAGTTGACATTTTTGCAGTGTGACATTTTTGCCATCACAGAGATGTGTTTGAGGGTGGTCAGGGCTGACAACTCAATATTCTGTGGTACAAGAACTATGGGCAGCACAGGAGAAGGGTAAAAGAGAAGGTGGCATTGCCTTATTAATTATGGAGTCAATGACTGCAGTTAGCTAGCATCATATCTTGGAAGGGTATTCAAATGACGCTTTGTGGGTTGACAGATGCACTGCTGGGGATATATTACCGACTGTCAGATAAAAGAAAATACAGCAGCAGGTATATAACCAATTCACTGAGGTGTGTAAAAACAATAACAGGATTATGATATTTAGACATTTCAATTCCAAATATTCATTAGGACAGTGATTTTTTTTAAAGAGGGGAAGAGGACTTGACATTTATTCCAGAGAGACTCTTATATCAACATGGAGCAGATACAACGATGGGCGGGGCAGTGCATAGGCGTGACTGTGGGGAGCGAAGCCAGTCAGGTGCCAGGCAGGTTTGGGAGAGCATTGCAGGACCAGTGACCGTGACTCAAGCATTTTTAGCTTCTTAAGGAAAAGACCAAAAGAAAAAGGCTTGAAAATTGAAAATAATTTGGATGATGGAGGCAGATCTTACCAAGAGAAAGACAGGATCTGGCCATAGTACAGTTACTTCTGGTTGAAACTGTAACAGCACAGTATAGGTGGGGGGGTGGGGATCACATGCTCACAATGGAATTGATGAGAGTGTCACCACAACATGTTACACCAAAGATGAAATGTAGGAAAACCAGCCCGGAGAGCCTGGGGTATCTACACATATTCAGAATGGAATTAACAATGAAAGAGAAGCTTAAAACAGGCATAAAGGGAGCAGGTCAATGGAGGTCCCAGAAGAGGAGAGAACGTGAAGGTCTAAACTCAAGAAAGTAAGTAAAAGAGCAAAAAGAGGGTGGGTGTGCAGCGGTGATAAAAATATTAGTGGGCAGTATTTTCAAGACTCCAAAGACATTTTATCGGTTTATTAAGGGTAAGAGGGATAACTAGAGAAAGAATAGGGAGTATTAGGATCCGAGGAGGCAACCTGTGCATCGAGCCAGAGAATATGTCAAAGACCTATTACATATTGGTCTTCAATTTGGAGGAGCAGTTACTGTATTCAATGTCTGTTCCTGACAGTGTGACCTTGAGCAAATTGACACAGAAGCTGAGGAAGAATTGGAAGTCGGTGTATGATAAAATGTGGCCAAATCCCTTGATCCGGATGAACTGTATCTTAGACTGATGTGGAAGATGAGGGAGGAGATTACAGGCTCTTAAACTTTGTGTTGCTTTTTTTTAGTTTTGCCTCTGGACACAAAGTTGGTATGATCGAACATGATAACATCTAATGTAGGTTCAACTTCCACACAGAGTGCTAGAAAAAAAGCCATGGGATTAAAGACCACCAAGTCTCACATCAGTGGGAGGGAAACAATTGTAGAAAATTGAGATAGCTGTTGGGGATTGATCACTAAATATGTTCAAGGCTGAGATGGACAGAGTTTTAAACAAGGGTTACAGGGAAAATGCTGGAAAATGGAATTGAAGGTTATCAGAATAAATGTACCCTAATTGAAAGGAAAAACAGAGTCAGCGAGCGGATGGGCATCATATCGCTCATATGTCTAATGGTAAACCTTTTCAAATGGCCTGTATTCACTGGAACACCAGCATCTCTCCCTCCAGAATGAGACACAGTTTGGAAAGCAATCAATAGATTCAAGGAATTCATAAATGCAGTACTAATAGACAGAAAAGATCAGAGGACTGCGACAACGTGGATTGGCTGTCAGGGTGAATATTTGCATCAGCACAGTCACCACGACGAGAAGGAAAACCTCAGCAAGACACTCTCCAAGTCCAAGTATGGGTCTGGTGTCAAGGGGTGCTTAAGTCCCAAACAATACATCACTGCAGTGTTTCCCTCCTGCCTTAACCAAAACTAAATGTGGAGTGGTTTATTGACGTGCTGTTAGTGGCAGAATAGGTAGTAATGCTTTGGTTCCAAAGGCTTTGGTGAGCACAGGCTCAGCAAAAGGTACAGGTAAGTTCACGTAAAGTCTTTTTAACGCTAGTCTGACAGCTGTTGAGATGGCAGTTAGGGCAGTTGTACGTTTCACCTGCGGGATGTGGGAGCTCAGGGAGATTTCCACTGTCCCTGGTGACTACACGTGTGGGCAGTGCAACCAGCTGCAGTTCCTGGGAAGCAGTGTTCAGGATCTGGAGTTGGCTGTTCTCCGGATCATGCAGATACAGAGCACTTCAGAAGTAAGAGCTTTAGTGAGGTGGTCACACCCAAGTCCCTCCCTTAACCGTGTTTGTTTAAAGACTGTCATAACCCAGTCCCATGTAAAGATCCACACCCTGAGTTCATCAGCCTTACCTGTCAGCCGTGTTGCATTTAAATAAACGCAATTTAATCCAACAGGCGTTCCTTGCTTCCTGTCGTGTTCCAGGCAGAGAGTAGCTGGACGACAACCAGGAATGGGGAAGGGAGTAGGCAGAGAGTGCAGGAATCCCCTGTGGCAGTCCTCTCGAAAACAAGTATACCGTTTTTGATACTGACTTTGTGGTGTAGGGAAATGGATGTCAGGAAATGACCGTTTAGGGGAAAGCAGCAGTAGCCAGCTTAGTTGCATTACGACTGGGTCTGGGGAGCAATGGGAAAGGATAAAGGTAAACAGGGTCTTAGGTATAAGAGATTCTGTGGCCTCAAACGGCAAACCAGGCTGGTGTGTTGCCTCTCAGTTGTCAGTGTCCAGGATGTCTCTGAGTGTCTGCTGGAGTTGGGGGGGGGGGAGTGGGGGGAGTGGGGGGAGGTGTGAACTGTTAGAAGTCATTGTGCACGTTGGCACAAATGACACAGGTAGACATAGGAATGTGGTCCTTCAGAGTAATTACTGAGAGCTCGAAGAAAAGTTAAAAAACAGGACCTTGACAGACACCTGATGACTTCCATTGTCATGAGCTACTGTAGGTAAGAACAGGAAGATATGGCGGATAAGTATGTGACTAAAGAATTGGTGCAGGGGGTGGGGATTCATATTTTTAGATCATTGGGAGCTTTTCTGTGACAGAGTTGACCTGTTCAAGAGGGACTGGTGGCACATGCACTGGACGGGGGACCAATATCTTCGCAGCCAGTTTTGATCGTGTTACAAGGGAGTGTTTAAACGAGATTGGCAGGAGGTGGTATCCTCAAGAGCAGGGAGGCAAATGTGAGGCTGGAAGGAAATACAGTATTCAGAAATAGTACGTTGAAGAGACAGACCAGGCTGGAACATGATAGGGAGCAAGGAATTTCCTGTTGATTAAATTGCATTTATTTCAATGTGAAAGGGCTGACAGGTAAGGCCAATGAATTCAGGGTGTGGATAGATAATCGGCGCTGGATAGTCTCGCTATTACAGAAACATGGCTGAGGGATGGATAGGACTGACCTTTAATGTAAAAGGATAAATGCATTAGGAGGGACAGAGATGGTGGAAAGAGAGAGGGGAGTAGCATTTCTAATCAAAGGGAGTAGAAAGCACTGATCAGAGATAAAATAACTGATGAATCATCCAGTGAGGCTTTATGGGTGGAACTAAGAAATAAGAAGCGGATGGTTACATTATTGGGGTGCTACAATAGACCCCCTAACAGTCAACAGGAATTACAGTAACAAAAATATCTAGAGAGTTTGGGGAGACTTGCAGGGAACATTCGGTTTGTCATAATAGGGGTTTTAATTTTTATAACACAGACTGGAACTGCCAGAGCATAAAGGGATTTGATGGGATGGAATCAATTAAGTGCGTCAGGAAAGTTTCCTCCAGCAGTATATAGAGGGTCCTAATAGGGAAGGGGCAATATTTGACCTACTCTTACGAAATATATCAGGATAGGTGAGTGAGGTGACAGTAGATGTGCACTTTGGGACCAGTGACCATAGTTCTGTTAATTTGAAAATAGTTATGGAGAGGGAAGTAATTGGTCCACAGATTCAAGTTCTAAATTGGGGCAAGGTTAATTTTGATAGACTCAGACAGGCGTTTGCAGGGGTTGATCAAAGTAGTCTGTTTGCAAGCAAAGGGTCCTCCAGCAAGTGGGAGCTTAAGATCTATATGTGCCTGTGAGGATGAAAGGAACGTTGACAGGAATGAGGAACACTGGATAACAAGAAATGTTTAGGCTTTGACCAAACAAAATGTGGAGGCGTGGCTCAGGTAGAGGCAGCTTGGATCACGGAAATCCCTGGAGGTGTACAGGGGATATCGGAGTTTACTGAAGTAGGAAATCAGGAGGGCGAAAAGGGGGTATGAGATAAACTTGACTGAGAAAATCAGGGTGAATCCAAAGAGGCACTTTAAGTATATTAAAGGAAAATCATTAACTAAAGAGAGAATAAGACCCCTCAAAGACCAAAGTCGACATGCATGTGTAGTACCATAAGAGATAGGCGATGTCCTCAACAAATATTTCTCCTCTATATTTACAGCGGAGAAAGATATGAATATATGGGAATTTGGGGAAATTATTGGTGAGATCTTCTGTATCACAGTAGAGGAGGTAATTGATGGACTAGAATCTTTGAAGTTGGAGAAATCTCATGGTCCTTACCAGATATATCCAATAACACTGAAAGGGGCTAGAGAAGAATTTGCCGGGGCCGTGGCTGATAATTTTGATCATCAGTTACCACAGGTGAGATCCCAGAAGACTGAAGGATAGCAAATGTGCACTTAATCAAGAAGGACTGAAAAAATAAAGCCTGGGAAATACAGAACAGTCCGCTTAACATCTGTGGTAGGTAAATTACTCGAGAAGATTCTGAAGCATAAGTTTTACATGCATTCTGAAAACAGGGTTTGATTAGGAATAGTAAGCATGGCTTTTTGAGTGGAAGTTCATGCCTGAAGAATTTATTAAATTTCTTTGATGATGTGACCAGGAAGGTTGACTAGGGCGGGCCAGTAGACGTGCAAATGTGTGGTGCTGGACAAGAACGGCGGCACGGTGGCACAGTGGTTAGCACTGCTGCCTTGCAGTGCCAGAGACCCGGGTTCAATTCCCACCTCAGGCGACTGACTGTGTGGAGTTTGCACGTTCTCCCCGTGTCTGCGTGCGTTTCCTCTGGGTGCTCCGGTTTCCTCCCACACTCCAAAGATGTGCAGGTCAGGTGAATTGGCCATGTTAAATTGCCCATAGTGTTAGGTAAAGTGTAGGGGTATGGGTGGGTTACGCTTCGGCGGGGCGGTGTGGACTTGTTGGGCCGAAGGGCCTGTTTCCACACTGTAAGTAATCTAATCTAAAACAGCAGGTCAGGCAGCATTGGAGGGGAAGGAAAATCGAAGTTTTGGGCATATGTCTATCATCAGGAATGTCCAAGGTTTCGATACTCCTGCTTCTTGAATGCTGCCTGACCAGCTAGGCATTTCCAGTGCCACACTTTGCAACTCTGATCTCCAGGAGCTGCAGTGTTCACTTTCTCCAAGGGTGGTAGATCTGGTCTATATGGATTTCAGTTACACCAGAACAAGATAAGTCTTTTCAGCCCCTGGAGTATGATATACAGTTACAGGAGGAGGCCAATCAGCCCTCAAGGCAATAGAATTAGACCCATTCTAGATCATGCAGCAACATGATCAGGCTATTCAGCTACTTGAAGTCAATAACACAGGAAATGGAAGAGGCAACAAAATGACTGGCCTATGGGGTACACTGGAATAACACCAGACTATATAGCCTGTAAAGCCTGCCCTTCCCTTCAGTAAGGTCAGGGCTGATCTCTTCCAGCATTAATTTATCTTCTCTGCCCAATTCTTTGTTGCCCTCAACTCCCTGATGTGTCAAGATCCATTAACACCATTCTGCTCCCCCAAACAATTCAGAGATGTAGCTGTCTGGGATAGAGAGGCCAGAATAGTCACTACCCTCTGAGAGAAGGAAACAGTCCCCACGGATTTACCTTGACTTTTGACATGAACAAAATATATGAGCACAGTATCAGAGTGACTGACCCTGACATCACTGCAGGCCGTGACTGAGGAATGTGTCAAGGAAACTGAATAACATTGAACCTAATGGGAATCAGTTGTAAATTCCCAAGTGGTTGGGCCATTCAGGACACCATGTGGCTGGTGCAGATCAATCCTCTCAGTCCCTAGATATCTATGTTGGCGATCTTTAGCGTAGCTTCCTCGGCACAAACATCTTCAGCTGGTTCATCAACGTCTTACCCTCCGTCATTAGATCAGAAGTGAGGATGCTCAGAACATATCGCATAAAGAATCAAAACCTGGTCAACATTCAAGCTCATGCTGTTAATATCTAGGTAACATTCATGTAACAGCACTACTGGACCCTGAACATTTCCAAAGAACTAAAAAAAGAGTAGCTCATTCTGTATCCCAAGCTGGTGTCACAGAAATGTGAGAACGCCATTCAGCCCATTGAAGCTATTGGATAAGAAGAGGCACAGCCCATTTACTATCTCTTATCTATTGCACAAGAAGAGTTTAAAACAAACTACAAATGTTGGAATGCAGGAGACTGGAAGAACACAACCGGCCAGGCAGCATCAGGAGAAGAAGTCCACTCCTTGGGCATAAGCTTTCTTCATGACTGGGGGTGGGGTAACGGTGTGTCCAGATAAAGAGTCGAGGTGCAAGAGTAGGAGGAGGCGGTGTGGTGAGGTGGGGAACACAGGCAGAGGGTACCACCGGGTTGGTCAATGGGAGGAATGAATCCAGTTGACAGCTGGGAGATGGGTTGATCAAAGGAAAGGAAGGAGGAGAGGCTGGGAAGGGAGTCGGGGTATTGGAAGGGAGGTTACTAGAAATTGGAAAACTCAATGTTGAGTCTCCCGGGCTATAGGCTGCACCAGTGGAATATGAAGTGTTGTTCCTCCAGTTTGTGCTTTGGTTCGTTGTGGCAATGGAGGATGTCAAGGATGACCATGTCAGAAATGGAGTGGGAGGGGGAATTGAAATCGGAGGTGATTGGGAGGTCAAATAAGCCCTTTCAGGCCCAGCTGAGATGCTCAGCAAAGCATTCCATTTAGTTTACATTTGGTCTCCCTGATATGGAGAAGACCACACCAGTACCACCAGATACAGTTAACGAGGTTGGATCCCATCACCTGACACATCTTCCACAAGGACAAATCACTTCGCTAATTTTGGTTCGTGCCACACTCCCCACCAAACCCTCCAAGCCCCACTGGCAACTGACCCTGCAGATGAAAAAAATGCATCACCTGCTGGCACACCACCTCCCTCATCTCATCCAAGGCCCCAAACAGTCCTTCCACGTGAAACATAGGTCACCTGCCTCTCCTTCAACCTAGTTTACTGCATCAGGTGCACCTGATGTGGTCTTCTCTACATCGGAGAGAGCAACATAAACTAAGGGCTCATTTCGCCGAGCATTACGACTGGGCCCACAGCGGCCGACCTGAACTCCCAGGCACCACCCATTTCAATTCCCCTTCCCAATTCCTTTCGAACATGACCTCCTTGGCCTCCTCTGTTGCCACAGTGAGTCAGACCGCAAATTGGACGAACAACATCTGACGTTCTGCCTGGTTAGCCTACAACCTGGAGGACTCAACATTGGGTTCTTCAATTTGGAATAACCTTCCCAGCCATGGCCCTACTCCCTTTCCAGCCCCACCTACTCCCTTCCATTCCACCAAATGACCCCGCCTTAGTGCTCCCAACCGGATTCATCCCTCCCATCGACCAACCAGGTTGCACCCACCACTTGTGTACACCTATCTGCTACCTCACTATCCTGCTGCTCTCCCCACCCCAACCACTCCCTTCCCTCTTTATCTGCAGTTCCCCCTACCCCCACCCGCAGTCCTGAAGAACGGGTATACTTGAAGTGTTGACTTCTCCACCTCCTGATGCTGCCTGACTTGCTGTTTCTTCCGGCCTCCTGTTTGTCTAATGTTACACAGGAAGATAAGGAATCTAGTCAGCACAACACGCAGGTAAGCAGCTACCACCGGTCACCCAATAATGAACCTTTTCCCTGGAACTAGGAAGAGGACATTCAGCCACCCGAGACATTGACACATGAACAGAAGAGGCCATTCAGACCGTCCAAACAGTTACACTGAAATAGGAGGATGTAATTGATGCTGCAACACTACAAACTAATGAAGCAGAGGCTGCATAGACAGATTGCTCCATGTTGTGCCTCCTGGCTCCTTTGCTAATGTTTCACACGTGTTACATTAACATGGTTTGCTGATGGTAAGGACGCACACCGGATGGTTTGTGGCACATCTCAAGGAGGCATCTTCCATCTCCGAGAAGACAGGGCTAGTCTTCTGTATGGATGTCAGAAGCTTTTGAGAATGACCAACCCTGTCAGAATGTGGCTGCTGACAAGTTTGTGAACAACATGATGCTCAGTGCAGGGTCTCACTCCAACTGTGCATTGAGACGGAGAGAGTTTGGTCAGAGCCTGGAGCTGTCTCTCAACCAACATGGGGTCTCCACAGAGACATGTAAACTATCACAGAGTCATAGATTTCAACAGGACCTTTAGCCCAAACTGGTCCATTCAGACTAAAATGTCCATCCATGCTAACTCCATTTTCCTGCACTTGGCCCATGTCCTTCTTAACATTCCCTATCATATATTTGTCCAAATGAGAAAACATAAATTGCGGGAAACACGTAATATTTAACGGTATCAATGCTTATTTTTGAAAATAATGAATATTGGTCTATAACGCTCAAGTTTTATTGCAAACACTTTTTATTCTTTTTACGCATTACAGATTAAGCACTTATTTCCTTCACACTCTCCTCGTGGTACCTTCAACGCAGGGATTACTCTGGCGCATTGCCTGTATTCTGTCTCATTGTGGCAAGGAGATCATTCCTCATAAAGGAGAGAAAATCTGTTCACAGCGTCCCAAGTACTGTTTCAATATCACTTTACAAATTCAGTAAGGTGTCTTCATACTTATACTTCCACCATTTTGCAATGAAGGACACTATACATTTACTGGGCTGATTACCTACTGCTCCGTATGAATTCTATCAGTGTCTCATGACCAAGGACATCCACCTCCTTTTCACCAAGAACACTTCCCATCATCTCACCTTCACATAAATACAAACTGAGAAGGATGGTATGTTTTGCCAAATCATTTTGTGGCCTTGAAAAACGCTATGCTTTAAGCACAGCCACGCCAACAACAACACCACTATTGCCATTGGAGATGGTTGCAGATGCTGCGGAGGTGATGGCCTAGCTGTATTTTGTCTGGAATAATAACGCAGAGACCCAGGTGATAACCGAGACCCCGGTTCCGAATCCCACCACGGCAAATGTTGGAATTTGCAATCAATCAAATATCAGGAATTGAGAATCTAATGAAACCATTGTGTTTGTCCTACCTGGAACACTAATGCACTTCAGAGAAGGAAATCTACTGTCTTCACCCGGTCGGACTTACATGTGACTCCAGACCACAGCACTGTGGTTAACACACAGTTGTAGTTTGAAATGGCCAAGCCAGCCGCTCCGTTATATCACTCACTAAAATTTTCAAATAAATGAAACCGGGCGGACCACAGCACTGACTACTTACAGCCCACAGGCTGCAGTGGGTCAGGGAGGCGGCTCACCAACACCTTCTCAAGGACAATCAGGAAAGGAATTAATTACTGGCCCAACATCCCATCACTGAATAAAAGAAGATGATGACACTCAAGGAAGAGAGACAAAGTTACATAGCTCACTTCAAACTGGGACTTTGATGTACAGCTCACATGGGCATGCATTTCAGTAATATGGGAACAGGAAAAAAATAAAGAAGATTAGTCTGGACTATTATTTCCACTCCAGCTAATCATCAACAGTCCCTCTGTTTGTTTCTTTCTCTCTACCTCTCTCTTTCTCTATCTATTCAACTCACTCCTTCTCCCTTTCACAACAGCCATCCCTGTCATCAACATCAAACAGAGCTGCATTCAGTTCTGATGTATGGTGATTGGACGCAAAACTTCACTTCTATTTTTCTCTCGACCTGAGGCTGCCAAATCTGTTCAGTTTCTCTGGCACTTACTCGTTCCTTTTGTTTCTGATCTCTAGAGGCATTTTTTTCCCCTCTACCTTTCATGGGATGTCTGCATCATTGACAGAGCAGCATTTGTGGACCTCACTAAATGCCTTTTACTGTGAGGCCATTCCTTAAGGTATTGGGTCTGACGTCAGTCTTAATTCAGACCAGGCAATAATGTGAGATTTAATCACCAAAGGACAACAGTGAAATAGATAAACTTATTGACAAAGTGCTGGTGGAATTATACTAGTAAAATTCACTTTTATTTCCAGTTCCTGTCATTTGAATTTAAGTTCTGTCATCATCTGTGATAGGATTTGAAACAGTGTCCACAGTGTAGTTACCTGGGCCACTGAATTACGTGCCCAGCGACATTACTACTCTGACACCGTGTCCCTGTCATGAATTTACTTTACAGACAAGAACAAGATTTTGATGGAGACATTTGTAACGGAAAGACTGATTAGAAGAGAACAGGAACCATAAAGTCTGACTTTTACCAAGGTATAGATAATGGTTTATTTTGCACTCGCACTGACGTCAAGATGGGGTCTGGCGATACCATGGAGCTGGGAGTGGGTAGCTTTGGTGATGGAGAGAATACCAAGACATAAATCAATTCGGGGAAAATAGGTACTTTGTGATTGTGAACAGTCTTGTTTTCAGATGTTTGTGTGTGCGGGTGTGTAGGCGGTTCTGAAATGTGTGGGTAATGAATGCATTTGCATTTGAAACTGACGACAATAGTTTCAGTATTTACTAAATATAGATAACAGAAATAGCACTGAAGTTCACCATGGGATTAATAAATCGATAGTGATGGGGAGACTTACCAGGAACACCAACAATAGCGAGCATGGGATAGTAACCAGCCTGAATAATCAGCAGTACACCGTATATCCGAACTGGTAATATGTGCGAATAAAAGGAAAGATACAAAAGACCCCAAGATAAACTCCTGTCCATTGTTGCAGCATTCCAGTCTATTTTTCTTAGATTCTGAACCATTGATGCGTCATTCCAGTCGACTGTTCTCAGATTCTGATCCATTGTTGGCATATTCCAGTCTAATGCTCTCAGATTCTGATCCACTGTTTAAACATTCCATCTAGTGCTCTCAGATTCTGGCCCATTGTTGGAACATTCCAGTCTATGGTTCTCAGATTCTGATCTCTCCTTTCCCTGTCGCTGCAACTGCTGATCCTTGTCAGTGTTGCTGGTGATACATCTGCATCAATAATGGGATAAAGCATTGGAGGAAGCCCCGTACAAATAGAAGAGGAAAACCATCCAGTGACATAATTAGGATCCATGGAGAGTGACATCAATCACAGTCACTGAACAAACAGATCCAGATAACTCCTTTTGGAATACGACCTTCAGTTCAAAATAACAACTGGATTGAATTGAATGTTGACATCACTGGCTAATGGTCACATCTCCCATTTCCATTTGTTCTCGTGAAGTTAATTGTGAGGGAGAATTATTGACGTTTTCTTAATGCGGGTTAGATGATTCTGCTGTGATATTCATTTGCAATACTGTAACCACCTGAACGCTCCACCATGACCATCCACAACAAAAAAATCACAATCTAGATGTGGTTTCCATGCTGGTCTCTCCTTGACTAGAACAGGCACCAAGCAACAGATTCTCAGTGGATATATTTGCCCTGACCATACATAGGAAGTGTGGATATTTTTGTCTGGACATTCCACTCGTGACAATGCTGAATCTTCAACACACAATATGATTGAGCACGTTTTATGTAAACTAACAAACACTTTCACATTGTATTGGCTTCAAAGCGGTACGACTTACATTTTTGGAATTCAGTCCAAAGCCAAATGTGGCATGTTCTCACAAACCCAGTCCTTTTACAGGGTTATGTTGTCCTTGGTTTTTTTGAAAGAGGGTCTAAAGGACCCAAGATTCCAATATGTCAGAATTTTGACAGGTTCGTTGGGGTCCTTTTGTTTATACCTAACAGAACATGCCTCATCCAAGAAGCCTTTTAAGTCTCTAAAAAGTACCCTGTATAATCAAGAGGACCTGTCCAGCTCCCCAGCTGGACAGGTTGGATCAGTTCTTGGTTAGTTGAGTTAGAGTCACTGGACGCTCTCTGCCTCCTTCTGCCCTTCCGACATTATAACCAGTTAGCAGTTGGGTCAGTTTTATTCTTGGTGCTTAGGGGTTTTGTTTATTGGGATTGTTGCAAGTATATTGGAACAGCATCTTTAAATCGGTATAGCCTGTCAGGTTCGGATACGATACGTTATTCAGGTATTCTGTTTTCGGTTCCTTATGTTTAATTTGGTAATTTGGCAAATAAATGTCATTTGTTTAAAACTCGGCAGTCTGACCAGCTAATTCACTCTGGGAATATCAGCTATACACTAACCTTCAACAAGTAGCAAATTTATCGTCCGGCTACCTGCTTAAAATGTTTTGAGGGTTCGGGTCTGGTCCATAACAGATTAGGGGCCTTCGCAGAATTTAGACAGCGAGTGGCAGGTGATATTGTCTCTTATTTCGTGTGTTGATTTGGTGAGTAAACAGACCTTCAGGTAGCAATGGTTCCTGCAGGAACAAAGCTTGTTTTGGAGGTAGAGGAAGTGACCTTGGGGGTTTTACAAAATGCACATAAGTCCAAGCCGTGGGAATTAGAAGACAAAGGGAGTTAAAGCTACCGTCTGATGTGAGGAAAGATGAGATGAATGCAGCAGTAGCTCGGCATTCCAATTTGCTGCAAACTCCATCAGGATCTGTGGAGATGACTAAACTTCAATCGCAAAAGAGGCAGCTTGAGTTGGAAGCAGAGGTGAAGCAGTTTGAGCTACGACTAAAATCAGAAGAGGAAGAAAGATAACGAATAGGTTTAACAGAGGAAAGAGAAAAAAATAAATAGCTTCAGCAGGAGAGAAAGAAAAAGAGGGAGCATTTGAGCTTCCGAGGTGGACACTTAGAATGGAAAGTCAGCTGAAAAGGATGAGGATGAAGGCTGAAGGTCAGCTTAGCGAGGTACAGAGTGAAGATGGGTAAACCCATGGTGAGTCCAAAGCCTGGTGAGAAACGTGTTTCAGTATATTCACAGCTTGCCCAGATTAATGAGGAGGAAAGTGGCTAAAGAATTTCAGTGGGCAGTGACCATGTAGGTTTTGTTGACCCAAACAAAACTTGTAGGTAGAGCTAGTGAGGTATGCGCAACACTATCAGAGGAGGGATCTGGGGACTATGAGGAGAGGAAAATATACGTATGAGCACGTGCCAAAAGCCTACAGACAACGTGAGGAATTTAAGGAAGGATCCTGGTCGAACCCATATTGAGTTTGAAAGAATCAAACAAAGTAATTTTCAGAGATGGATAAGAGCTTTAAAAAGAGAGCAAACCTACAATGCTCTGAGAGAGACAATTACTTTGGAGGAGTTTAAGCATTCACATAGTGCAAACTCATTTGGAAGATACTAGAGTAATAAAGGCAAGGCTGGCAGCTGAATAGTCTGATGATTATGACTGGTGATTATTGTTATAAAACTTGTTTTGGCTTCCAGAGTCAATTTCAGTCCATGATGGATAGAAATTGGGGCAAAGAGAAATCCCCACGTAGAAAGGGAGACGTAGCTCTCGGTGAAGGCAATACTTGAAGGAGGCAGAGAAGATTTTTTAAAAGCCTCCGGTGTTTTCATTGCAACAAATTAGGTCACATGAAATCACTGTTTTGGTGGATTCAGAAAAAAACACAGATGTAGGAAAAAAGGAATAAATCTGGGAGTTTTGATGGAGCGGTAACAGAATGCACAGTGGAAACTAGAAAGCTGCATCAGAGCGTATAATCTGATTGGAGGTTTGTTACGGAGGGAGTACCAGATCTGCTTATAAAATATACCTGCAAAGGGAAAGTTTATTCACATAGGGCAGTTAAAGAGAATGCAATATTAAGAGACACAGGATCCTCTGTGAATAGATAAGGAGATATGTACTTCTGAAGGAATATTTCCAGAAAAGGTACAGCGAAAGGCAATTCACCATGAGACAAAAGGTGCAAAATCATGTAAAGTGAGCATAGCGTGTCCAGAAAAGTGTGGGGAAATTGTGGTAGAGGTATTGGACAAACTCTCAGCTCCAGGAATACAATTTGTCCTTGCGGAAAATATAGCTGATTCAGTGGTAGGATTACTGCTATATCATTGAAAAGCCAGTGGATATACAGGCAACTGAATCAATGTAGGAGTCTTATCCTTGAAATTTTCCTGATTGTGGGTAACAAAGTCCCAATGTCACGAGTTGAAACAGAAAATACCAAAAATATAAAGATAAGGAAGCTTAAGTGGCATGAACAGATACTTTGTTCCATCAGAAAGTTGAGACAAAACAGGAGCAAATAGGTGATCATGTAAAAAAATTTTCTCGGCTAAACTAATTGAGTCACAGCAGAAAGATAAAAGTTTAAAGCAGTTGTATCAAAAAGCACATACGTTAGGAATTTTGAATGTATCCCTGAGCTTTATTACCTTAAAAATGATGTCCAAATGAGGAAATGGAGACTATCATATATTCAAGGAGCTGAAAAATGAGAAGAGATTCATCAAATCATATTGCCAATGTGGTACAGAAACGAGGTGATGCGAATGGTGGATGAATTACCACCGAGAAGTCAGTTCGGAGTGAGGGAAAAAAACAGACTGAATACAGAGACATTTTACTGGCCTGGACTGCAACAGGATGTAGTTGATGTTTGCCAGGCGTGTTATACATGTCAGGTAATTGGAAAAACACAAGTGATAATAAAACCTGCACCTTTCTTAACTATTCCGGCATTTGAGGAACCTTTTACAGGAGTCTTAATTGATTGGCTAGGTCCCAGATCACAATCAAAAGAGTGGGCATCAGTATTTTTTTAACAATAATGGATGCATTGACTAGATTTCCAGAGGCCATCCCAAGGTGCAGTATCACAGCTAAAAGAATTGCAAAGGAATTACTCTTCTTTAAAAAATAGATACGGACTACCAATGAAGATACAGTGAGATCAAGGTTCAAAGTTCACATCTAATTAATCACGATAATGTCTTAGGAATGAAGCAATTCAAATCTACTGCAAACCATCCACAATTGCAGGGAGCACTAGAAAGGTGACATTAAACATTAAAGACCATGTTGAGGGCTTATGATCAGGATTATCCAGATGATTAGGGTCGGGGAATTCCATTTGCACTTTTTGTGATCAGGGATGCCCCCAATTAACAGAGCAAATTCGTTTCATTGGAATTATTTTGGGGGCATTAAGTGAGAGGACCATTTAAATTGATTAAGGAGAAAATAGTAAATTAGTGTTCAAAGGCCACACATTTGGACTCGGTCTCAAAATTTAAGGAATGATTAATAGCGCTGGGGAGTTGGCTAGACAGCATTTAAAAGAAATGCAACATGCAATAAAACAGGACGCGGAGAGGAAATTTTAAAAATGCAATCTTGTTATCGGGAATAAGATATTACTGTTACTTCCAGTTATAGGTGAACCTTGAAAAGCAAGGTTTAGTAGACCTTATCAAACACAACGGATATTGAGTGAGAGTAACTACTTGATAGGGACTCCAGAAAGAAAGAAATCTCACAGCGTATGTCATGTGAATATGCTCAAAATGTACTTTGACAGGTAAGGACAGCCAGAGAACAAGGTGTTAATGATTACGGCACAGAAGGAAAAAAACAACTTCAGAGGATTCTGATTCGGACATTCCTCAAATTAAAGTGGACAATGAGGTAGTTGTTTAAAAAATGTTTTTCTGGAAAAGCGCAGCAGGTCAGGCAGCATCAAAGGAGAAGAAGAATCAACTTTCCGGGCATAATCCCTTATTTAGGAATGAGGAGGGTGTGCCAAGCAGGCTAAGATAAAAGGTAGGGAGGAGGGGCATTGGGAATGCGATAGGTGGAAGGAGGTTCAGGTGAGGGTGATAGGCCGGAGAGTGGGTGGGGGCGGAGAGGTCGAGAAGAAGATTGCACGTCAAGAAAGCGGTGCTGAGTCTGAGGGTTTGGACTGAGAAAAGGTTGGT